>NC_134510.1:39042776-39342776 GCF_027942865.1 Odontesthes bonariensis
TGTAAAAGCCTGTGTTATAGTATTATGTTGACTGTAAGTACACTGCAGATAAATAAATAAATGTTGTCTTTTAAGAAAAAAATAATAAAATCTGCATTTTGATAAGAAAACACTCCCTGCATCTGTTTTTAAAATTCTTTTTATTTTGGAGCCTGAAAATGGATTTTGCCACAGAATCTCTTTTTTTCCAGGTTTTTGATGAGAAGCTCCTGTTGGCCTTCAGGACTTCGAAGAAGAAATCTTTGGCTTCTTCTCCAGCTTTCAGGGGACCGCCGTACAGCTGCCTCAGCATAAGTCCAAATCGTCATCTGTGAAAAGAAGAACGAAATTGCCAATCGGTCACAGTATCAGTGAAGTAACGTTAATGAGTTAGAGTTCAATTCAAAATGCAGAAAACTTCTGGTCATTTTTATGCCTTTAATGTACAGACAGTTGGAGAGAGACAGGAAGCAGGGGGCAGAGAGAGGGGGAAGACATGCAGCAAAGGGCCGCTCGGTGCGGGAGTCGAACCGGGGCCAGCTGCAGCGAGGACTCTGTACATGGGGCGCCTGCTCAACCCACTACGCCACGGACCGCCCCGACTTCTGGTCATTTTAAAATGTGATGACCGAAGATCATTAAACATCAGCAACAATCTCAGAGAAGCAGCTGTTTTTATCGGTGCAGCTACGGTGCCGTGATTTCAGGTGATCACGGCACCGTAGCTGCATTTCTGCTGCGGAGCGCCTCCTGTAGTTGGTGTCCTGCCGAGAGATCACGGCACCGATCCTCCCGAGCAGGTCGGGGTCCTGGTGAACCTGAAATACCGCTGGAAGCGGCCGTCATCCAGACGCAACTCCTGGAGAAGGCGGTGATTTTATTTTTTTATTTTATTTATTTCATTTAGTCAGGGACCATGTGCAAAGTACATTAATTACAAAGTAAATAGATAACCTGCACCAGATTGTAGCTTAGAAGCTCATTTCCATCTGCAGTCCCGTCACAGACACGACTCCATTTCAGTTGCGGAGCGCCTGTCCATCTGTCTCCACGTCAGTGTCGTCCAGAATCTCAACGCTGATAGGCTGTCTGACGCGAATATTTCGCCAAAGTTGGATTTTTTTAACTCGCGCGGATTCGCATCTTTTCACTTGCGCGGCGGCAATCGCCTCACCGCACCTCATCGCGCCGCCGGCTTGAATCCGCGTCTATTCGCGTCTTTGCATTGACTTTGTATGTAATCGCGTCGCGCGACCGCGTCCGATGTGAACGCACCGTATGTCGGCCGCCTGCTGCGTTAATTTCCCCTTTGCGCCTCCTTTCTAACCCTTTGTCCTGTGTTTCAGAGGACCTGAGCCCAGAGCCGCTTCACCGTTCCTGACTACCCCCTTAACGCATACACCGCAGTGGCGGTTGGTCAATAGAGGGCGCTAGAGCGCCGCCCCTCCCGTGAATCAACCATAACAAATATGAAATTAATTATACATTTGTACATTGCGTTTTTACTCGTGCAGTGGTGTGATAGACTCTGCTGTAGGCTACATGCCACTGCCAGCAACCATTAAATGCTTTCGACTTTAAGATAGGCTTGCTATTTGCTATTGGATATAAAGCCCTCCTCCAGGTGGTCGCCGGTAACACTGGAGTCTATGAGAGCTAGCAAACTTTTTTACCGCGAACAAGCAGAGGCAGCTTTTCATTGGCGCATGAAAAATTGATTCTAGTTCGCAGCTCTGTGCGCCCAGACCAATGGCAGAGTTTTCCTTATTTTTAATCTTAACGTGATTGGACAATTCATCGAATCAATCACATCCATCAAGCAAGCATCCGAGGAAGCGCCGGGCTCTCGGGGAAGAAGACCACAGACAGTAGGATTGCTGCAGAGGTGAGTCTCTGTTGTAGAAATTAGTTGTTGTCCATTTTTCTGTGCAGTCAAGTCAAGTCAGCTTTATTTATATAGCACATTTAAAAACATCAGAATTGATCCAGTCTTCTATATTAGTCCTCAAAACATTAGACACACCTACCTTTTAATGTGGTCTTTGTTTTTCCTGAATATTTGTACATTTTGCAATAGAATAGGAAATTCAGAACCATCATCCCTCCCTACTATTATGTTGTGGTTATGGTATAACATATGGTCTATTTTCATTAAAGTAGCCTACTTTCTGAATCTATTCTGCCCCAAAACGCTTCATTTTTGATCAACCCAATGTCTGTCTCTAACTGTATTGATAGTTTAACAATGATCTAGTTGACTGGTGTAACATGTGGTCTATTCTAATTACAGTAGCCTATATTTCTTTATCTATTCTGTCCCAAAACTCTTTATTTAAGGTCAACAATATCCAAAGTATCTCTCTAATTGTATTAATACTTGAACAATGGTCTAGTTTAGGTGGTTTTTAGAATTTGTGTGTTGTGTTCTGATTGTGAGGTGCTATTTGACCCGTCACGCGCAACTGCGCCCCCCCAACAAATTGAATCACCAGCCGCCACTGATACACCGTCTACAATAAACTTGCTTTCCTGAGTTCTGTGTCTCCTGGGAGTTTCTCTCTGTATGTGGGTCAGAAGCCTAAACAAAACCATGACAGTTAGAGCTTCAAAAATCAGATGCAGTTCAAATTAGTCCAGCAAAGGTAAGAAGCTGTGATACTGAAATATGATCCTCTGGATGTGATGACAGAAGAGGTAAGGACGACTCACTGCTACTGACCAGGTGGTGGTGGATGATATCCAGCTCCCATCGCTTCTTTAACTGTTAAGATGAGAGAAACACAAGGATTTTACGTGATTTCATGGCTTGTTAAGACCAATTCGATCCTTCTAATGGTAACTTCAGCTTCGGTAAAGTGGTGATAGATGGCCTACAGAACAACAATCCTCATGCAGCACAAATTTAAATAACTTTATGTGAAAATTTAATGTTGTGGATTTTCCAGATGGCAGTCTTGTTTCTAATCATATTGATAAAGACAACATTGCTGTTAATACACTCATCACCTCTCTTACTGACCACAGAGCAGTTCTTATTCATATCCAGAGGTTTACGCTTCACAACATTCCTTATAAATTCTCCTGTTGGAAATGAAATAATACTATAGAATGAAACAGTCAATATTCATATGAATAAATTAAATACTTATTATTGCAATAAAGCTAAAAGAGAGAAATTGGTCTGTACCAAATGGGAACTTTTCAAATCTGAAGCAGGTACATTTTTAAGAAGATATGGGAGTCAAATTACTAAACTTAGGAAAGCTCAAGAGGAAGATGTAACAAGCAAAGTTGCTTTGTTTTACTGGAGGTCCCCAGAGGAAATTATGGAGGATGATAAATAAATTTTATTGGATCTTCAAAATAAACTGGATAGTTTATATCACCACAAGGGTGATGCTTTCATGAGATCCAGGAAGAGATGGCCGAAGGAGCGAGAACAGAGTTCTGCTTACTTATTTAGGCTTGAAAAGTCTAGATCTGTTCATTAGTTAAACATCGAGGGTTTCGTCTCTGACAACCCTACACAAATTCTACACTAAACTGTACAGCTCCCAATATAACGAGGAGGTTTCAGCACTATTCTCAACACTATAAAAGGCCTTACAACTATTGATATGGAAGATATGGAAGAGTTATCGTGACAGCGTTCTCACGGGGGAGGATGTTTCTAATTCTCCCAGCAATACATATATATATATATATATATATATATATATATATATATATATATATATATATATATATATATATATAATATAACATGTAATACTTGCTAATAAAATGAAAGAGGTCCTGGACACGGTCATCAAAGAAACGCAGTCAGGGTTTATGAAACAGATACATTTCTCATAACATCAGGCGGGTTTAGGATTTACTTGATTACTCTAACTTGATACATGACAAAAGCTTCATTCTTACCTGGATTTTTATAAGGCCTTTGGCACAACTGAATGTCAGTTTATTTTACACTCACTGGAAAAATTTGGCTTTGGAGAATTTGTTTGTAAGGTATTTAAAACCGTATACTCTAAAGGCTGAATAGTTCTGTTAAACTGAGAAATGGCTCTACCCCCAGATTTGACTGCAGACGTGGTATCCGCCATAGGATGTCCCATCGCCATATTTATTTTTACTTTGAATCACTATAGTTGATAAGGAGCTCATCGTCATTCAGCTGGCTGATAACAACACAGTTTCTGTAAAGAATGCAAATCAATCCATTCCTGCTGCTCTTGCTGGGATTAATGACATCTCTGAGGCCTCTGATTTGTGCCTAAATCCAAAATAATGTGACTTATTAGCAATTAAAGACTGCACTACAAATGCTGTCTGTATGAAACAAGAAGTGGCATACTGAGGGCTTCTAAACCACAAAGACCCAAAGTTAAGATGTTCTTTAAATTTTATTCCAGCTAAAGGGAAAACTCAGAAGAAGGGATTTCTCTCTGAGAGGTAGAGTGTTAAATACCAAGGCAGAAGGGATATGCTGCTCCCACTTTACATCTACAGAATATAATTAATAAAGATATTGACCGTGTAGGAGCCATGAATGAATTAGTGTGTGTTTTTCTATTATTGAGGTGAATGGATATTGCTATTATTTTTGTTGTTTGTTTTGGTTATAGTATCATTTATTATGTGTTTATATTGAGTAGGGGATAGCAGGTCACATGCTTATGGGCGGGGATTTACTGTTGATCATCTTTCTTTTGGTATTAAAATGTTAAACTTATTAAATCCCAGTGAAGTCTTTTGTTAAGCGTGTGAGACAGTCAGGCCCAACCTCAGTCCCTCAGTGACTTATTTGATCCTTGAAGTTGCTGCAGACTGTCTAGAGTCCAGATCTGAGCTGTCTAACCATTTCTGTTTATACAGGACTATAGTCTGGTGATCAGGATGCAAACAAAGCAGTAAAATGGCCCCGTTCTGCATTGTCACAAATCAGAAAAAGGTTTCACAAATCTCCAATAAGGTATTAATAAATCTACAGCCTCTTTAGAATAATTATGTCCAGATCTGAGCTGTCTAACTATTTTCAGCCAAAACTCAACATGCCGAAAATGTAGCGAAATGGCCCTTTATGCCCATCCCTTTAAGCCAACAGGGAGGGGGAGCAGACCTGGCAGCAGGACATAGGTTCATGTGAAAGTTTTTCATTTAAATGTAAGTGTAACATTTACAGAGTGTGGGTCCATAGTTCCAGACTGATGGAACTGATAGAACTGTTACACCAGAGGAAGACGCTTACCCATAACCTCTGCGTCCTGGCAGCAGCCGATCTCCTCCAGCAGCTCCTTGGTCACCTTAAAAGCCTCGTCCTCTAAAAAAAGTGTTGATCATCACTTCTACAACTTCCCAGCGAGGTTTCTTTTCCACCTTGTTGCGCGTAACGTTCCGGTCCTGCTTTCTATTCACGAGCTCGTGGCGGAACCTTTCAAAGTTTTCCTCGGACAGGCTGTCCAACGCGCACTGCATGCATTTTCTCACACGAGACATTTCTCACTCACAGATCCAAAACTGCCGGGCTGGTTTCCACGCGGTTCGGTGCCGAGCCAAGTTCGTTTCCCCTGGCAGGAAGCGCGTGTCCAGGTGCGTCAGCGCGCTCCTCCTATTCCACCTGCATAAACTGAATATTTGCATAAGGTAGGTCGGTGTTCAGACACGCGATGAGGAACTTTCAGTTACCAGGCGTGACATTTTCTTCCCTCCTGGAATCTGTGACAACAGGTTCTGGCGGACTGACACAAAGAACCACTTCTTCTGTAAACTGTCATGAAAACATTCAATGAAACAACTTTAAAAACGTGTGTAGACATGAATAAAAACCAGATTCAGTGGATCTGCTCTGTGAGTTTCTCTTGCTTTGCATAACGTTTGGCTGTAAGTTACAGTCCAGTCCAACAGCGCGATGACGGCAGAGGCTGGAAATGAAACAGGGTGTACTTACTTTTTGTGTGCTGGTGAATAATGTCCTCATTTTCTCATGAAGCGGCCTCTGGAAACACCGCTCAAACTGGATCAGTAACTTTGGTTTACTTTGAAATGCGGAAGTGTTTGTAAGTTCACTATCCCGCAAGTTTCTGAAGTAATTTAACTCATTTGTTCTTATTTTATTTTATGCTGTGGCATACAGAGATG
Source organism: Odontesthes bonariensis (assembly GCF_027942865.1). NCBI lineage: Eukaryota > Metazoa > Chordata > Actinopteri > Atheriniformes > Atherinopsidae > Odontesthes > Odontesthes bonariensis. Next base: position 39,048,897 of record NC_134510.1, read on the forward strand.
TAGCTCTTGGGTTTCTGACCTTGGGGTGACCTTTAACCTTTAACATGCTAACTGAGGCCCGCAGAGTCTGAGATGTAGCTCTTGGGTTTCTGACCTTGGGGTGACCTTTAACCTTTAACATGCTAACTGAGGCCCGCAGAGTCTGAGATGTAGCTCTTGGGTTTCTGACCTTCTTGGCATCGTGTTAACACACACCTGAACGCTGCAGAGCAGCAAACTGAATGTTTTCCACCTGTGAATAATCTTTCTCTCTGTAGAACGATGGACTCCAGATAGTTTGGAAATGGCCTTATAACAACAGCTGCTCCTCTGAGATCGTTGCTGATGTCTTTCCTCCTTGGCATCGTGTTAACACACACCTGAATGCTGCAGAGCAGCAAAACTGACAGAACTTCTGCTTCTATAGAGCTGCTCACATGCTCTCATGTTTAAAGTCTCATTAATGCAGAAGTATGAAGGTATTCTGAAGGCATCAGTGTAATTTAGTTTAAGCTTGAAGGGTATGGAGCGTGTCCCAGCTGTCACTGAGTGGCAGGGTCAGTGGCGGATCCAGAACGCAGTATTTGGATGGGACGGAGTGAAATTGGGGTGGGCAAGCCGCCCCTTCGCGCGGGGGGTCCTTCATGTGATGCTTCTTGTGTCTGTTGTCTTGTCTCTCGCTCCCTCCATCCCCTGCCAGCCAACTACTTCAGGTCTGACCTGGAGTGCGCGCACGCAAGCACACACACACACACACACACACACACACACACACACACACACACACACACACACACACACACACGCACACACACACACACACACGCACACACACACACACACACACACGCACGCACACACACACACACGCACACACGCACGCACACACACACACACACACACACACGCGCACACACACACGCACACACACACGCACACACACACACACACACACACACACACACACACTGTTATGGTAAATTTGATGTCTGCTAACCATTTGTCTCATAAACTTGCCGTCGGCAACTATTTTTTAGTCATATTAGCTTGAACTGTCATGGGATTCTGGAAGTAGAATATTAAATAGGCTGTTTAGGAAAAATCCCGAAATCTGTAGCTCCCTCTAAAGCCTGTAATCGTGCCTGCAAAAATCGAGCGCTCCCGGCTGTTTTTAACCAATCACGTTAGGTTTATTATTTATCTATTATCTGAGCAGAACAGCAGAACCACGTCTTCCATGCAGAGCTTGTTTGTGCGCACACTGGTGTGAACTCACGTGTACAACCTCGTCCACAGAGGGGGAGGGACCAGAAAGTTGTATCAGTTCGAATTTTCTGACTTTAGACTCGGAATTTTGAAAACCTACGGCAGCTTTAAATGACAAATGTCCAATGTCTGCAAACCATTTGTCTCTTGATTAACACATAGACAATAATCATTTGAATGATCATTGTTACCAGATTCTGCATCCTCTCCAAAGTGCGAGACTTTCCCCGGGGGGGGTAAGGTGACGGTTGAAGAATACACACCTGAAAGAACAAAGCCTCTTCCCTGTATAAATGGTTTGCACCCCCTTTGTCTGGGGTCTTTCTCCACCATGAACGCTGACTGGTGCTGACTGACCCTTTTGCAGAAGAAAATAAACACGTGGCCGGCCGGCAGAAACATTGAAAAGTCTCTATTTCACTTCTCATCAGATGTAATAGGAAGGTAAGCAAACCTTAATAGGGAGTTCAGACAAAACTTCCACAACAGTTTGGCGTTGTCGGCAGGTCCCATGCGCAGCCGTTCGGGACAAAACACGGGAAGCGATTGGCCGTCCTGAATTATACTTCAGCCTCCGAACGTTTGTTTAGTTTTTAAGACGGGAGGGCTAACCGTTAGCCTGGCGACACCATCCTACGTACTTCCGCCCAAAGATTTTGGCTCCGCACATAGTCTGGCCCAACCCCCCTACCTCGGTTCGCTCAGTGTTTTGCCAATCAGCAAACAGTTGCGAGTGGTGACGCAGAACTCACGCGCGGAGTCCATTGTAGTCCATATAATTGTAGTTCAACCGCAGCGGAAATAAACATGGCGACGGAAGAAAGCTAGAAGCTATCCATGAAGTTGTCTCAACTCTGGAGAGCATTACACAATTAAAACAAGAGCAAGAGGAATGCCTCGTCAATTTTGTTAGTGGCAAGGATGTCGTAGCTCTCCTTCCAACTGGCTTTGGGAAAAGTTTGATTTATCAAATGGTACCGGTATAATGAAAGCGGATGTGGGAAGCGTGATTCGCGAGCAAGCATGAACCTCGGCACATAACCTACGTCCTTTCTAAACATTACTGATTGGTTAAGGGAACTCCAATGAATTTAAGTTGCTGGGTAAGGTCCCACCCTCCATGGAAACGGATTCCTCTTGGGTTTTCCCAGACTGTTTGACGGAGTCAACAGTCGGCTTTCGCCCAGGCTAGCTAACCGTGTATTTGTCCTGAATCATTGCCGCTGGGATTCCACAAACATAATTCAGCGAAAAACATCTGGTGAGTACTGAAATATTGACTTCTAAATTATTATTTCAAATTTGGGTTTTAGCATTTCTATTTCTCATGATCTTAGCAGGTGGCAAAGTTTTTACTGCTTGTAAACTTAAGAAGACGAAGCAGGAGATTAATTGGATCAGTCGTACGACACTTCCTATGTGGGATGGGAAGTAGATTCTCCGTAGAGGGGGCGCAACCTCCGGAGGGGGCCACTTGTTGACGTTATGAGAAAGAAATGTGTGTGTGTGGGGGGGGGGGTTAAAATATCTAAATGTTTGGGTTCCCAATAGGGGGTACCTTAGTTTAAAAGATGGATCAAAGTTAGAAGAAAAACTGAAGAATAGGGAACAGGAAATAATAAGACAGAACAAAATTCAAAGAGAGTGTTTACTAGAAAAAAAAAAAAAAAAGGAAAAGTGACATCTGTGTGCACACCCAAACGAAAATCCAGCTGGTAACTGAAAACACTTCTGGAACTTTTTTTGTTTGTTCAAAGAAAACACTGTACTCAAACAGCCTTACAGGAGATCCCCAAGTCACTGTGGGCTGTCGGTAAGTATGATGTCTTTCAAAGTTTGTGAAAATGTTGTCATCACTCCAAAATCAGACTTTAAACTTTGTAATTCAGTTAAACAAGAAGCCATCGATAGAATACCACCATTCTTTGAGTCTCTTAAGACAGCAGGAGTCATTGTCCCAGGTGATGATTCTCCAAAACACACACCTTTATCTCCTGATAAGAAGATCAGAGATAAAGATCGGCCAACACAGTGGCGTGTTGTTCAGGGTCTGCAAGCAGGTGATGCAGCCAATTAATACAAAATTTGTTGCAGTGGTCAACTTTTTCAGACATCTACTCTGAGGCTCCAGGTTTACACAGGAAGCTAATTCTGGTTTGCTTTTAACTTCAGCAGACGAGGCCATACATTCACACGTCTGTTTCAAGAATACTGTGAAAGCCAATGAAGCGCTCAGACAGTCTTGAATCCTTTGTTTTCTCTCCAGACACTACTTCGTTACAATATGCTGACGACCTAAAGATTTGCATCCCACTTTGCAGGTCTATTCTCATGTAACTCTCCTGGTCCCACATGCTGTGTCCAGGATTTCACTTGAACAAAAGACTTCCCAGCTCTTCACAGAATGATGGCTACAATACAACACAATGCTTTTAGAAAATCTGATGAAAAACCCATTTTTCCATCGTGACAAAAATTTCAGGTCTTATGCCATTTTGACTCCCAAAGTCAGTCGTTGGTTGCAAATACCTTGCTCACACTAACAACTCAGATCCTGTCTCTAGGAAATGCAGGCGTGGATGCCGCTGCAAACAGAGCGACACTCCAACACACTGCCACTGATTTGTATCAATTCCTGTTACTATCCCCAAGTTTCTTACAGCATCACAGCCCTTCGCCACACCACAGGAAAAGACGCTGCAGTGCCACACAAAAGGAAGCTGTGTGGTGCGGACCTGACGATAAGCCTTTCCTTCCTAAACATTTCTTTCCTCACTTAACCCAACACTGTTTCACTAAAGGATTTTCAGATTTTCAGCTAAAGTTTCGTCTATCATGAATGGTTTGTGCAACGCATAAAAGGTAAAACCAAACAATCACACCCACTCACCCACCACAGACAGACCATGTGAACACCTGATGATAGATTCCCAGCAAAATATCAAAAAGGCTCTACTAACAGAGATTATTCCCAGAAGGGGAATACCAATTAGACTGAGCAGCGATAATGGCTCTCACTTTGTCAATTCTGCAATAACCCAAATTAATACATTTCTTGCTATTAACCCCCTGCCAGAAAATGACACTCTAAAATCAAATTAGCGTAGTGTAACAGGAAACAGGACTGCCATGGACAGAAGCCTATTGTTCTTGTGCATATTAGAATAAGGAAAACATCTAACATACACGAGGTCCTTTGCAATGCTTTTACACACAGAGTTTGTAACCAGGCCACTCCATTCCACTCACACAAGGAAACATGTTACAATATTGCAAAACTTATTCTGTCTCTCTGTGTCAGCAGGTCAAATCACCATCAGCTTCCAGATCACGCCATGACTTCCAGCCTGACCACTGGGTGGGGGTGAAGGACCTGAGAAGGAAGCACCGCCATTCCAAATGGTAACGAGATCCATTCCAGGGCCTTCTGATGACGCATACCGCTGTGAAGATGGCAGAGAACGACGCGAGTTCACGCCAACCACTGAAGGAAGATCCCCGAGCCAACGGAGGAGCCAAGCTGCCAACCGGGACGACAGAGGAGGAACACACGCCGAGGATGAACAACATGAGGACGAATGGTGCAAGGACGCACAGACGCCAGAGAGGACGACGCAAGGAATCAACTCAATAAACGCCAACTAGACGTGTTTCAACAAACTACACCATGGCACGCATTGGTGTGGAATTAAATATCCAAGCTCGGATATGTACAAACAACTCAGTTATAGTCAATGGGCCACCCGACCCACATGACTCCCAACTTAACATGCTGTTAAATTTTAAGACGGTCAAGCGGACCTCTGGAACTGAAGACAACCACTCTGATGAATATGAGAACATTACCAACATCATCAAACATATGCAAGATGCCATTCAACCCCCACCAGCAGTGAATGACTTTCTAGGCTAAAATCTTAGAGCCAAGGATGGCCAGCACTGTTTTTAATAATAATTTTCTTTTTGCTCTGCATCTTAATTCCATGCGTGTTAAAATGGCTGTTTGATGTGCTCATAACAAAGATGATTTACTCCTCCACGTATGTTCATGTGTATGCCAATAAGGCCGATCAAAATTCAACCTCTGTTCACATTCCTGATCCCAAATCAGACTCTGATGATAACATTTTGTAAATGTTTATTTTTATTTTCTTTGTGTTGGTTTGTTTGTTTGTTTTTATATTCCCATTATTATTTTCTCTCTTGTAGACAACCGCCAGGATGATATATTTTTCAATCTGTGTGAATTAGTGATAATCTTGTTTTTGATCATTTTGGTCCCTTTCATTTTTTTTTTTTTTTTTTTTTAAAGGGTGTTTTCTGTTAGTGATTAATACTACTCAAAAGAGAGAAGTGGTTGATGATTTTAATTTTTGTTCTTTTAAAAAAAATTTCTTTACTTTGGTATTGTTTTCCCTTATTTTTTATGTTATTTCATTTTATTCTTTTTTTATTGTTTTAAGGCTGTTTCCTATTAGTGATTAATTAATAATCAAAAGAGAGAAGTGTTATGGTAAATTCGATGTCTGCAAACCATTTGTCTCTTGATTGACAAATAGACAATAATCATTTGAATGACCATTCACTGCACGAAAAGAGGGATTTGTGTCACTGTGGACGGCAGTGAACATCCGAGAATTTGCCTAATTTTCAGACGCACCTGGGCGCTTGCAGGCAGACAAACTTTAAGTTTGTTGAGCGAGAAAATCGTCACAAACGAACCCGACTCGCGGCGAGCTCTCACAGCGGGGTGCTAATGGCCCAGCGATTAGCACCCCGCTGTGAGAGTGCCTGGACCTCTCACTGGCCTCGCTGGTATTGGACGAAAAAGGCACATGATTACATGAAAAAGCTCCTGTACTGTCGGTAAAGCTGACCGCCCATTGGCCCATTAGGTTAATATATGCATACTTTATATGGGCATATCATTCAGCAATTATGATTAATAATTGTGATTATGATTCCTAATATTCCTGGGATGTTTGTGTACTTCATATATTCACGTCATTCTTATAAGCTGCACTATGACTAGGCTAATGCAGGCATGAATGACGTGAATCTATTGAGGAAATGAAAAAGGAAACTTTTTTTTTAAAGCGCTTTTATTGCCACACCACACAATGTACATAGCTTACATTGTAATAAGAACCATGTTGATAATAAAGAATTAAAAACTATATACACACACTGCTGTAGCCTACAATATACAAAATAAGCCTAAACGCCGCCGTTTGGAATTCGCATTCTTCATTACTCCGGTCCCTGCAGGGTCTGCGGGAGTTGTCAGACGTCCTCATCCTGGATCAGAAGCTGGCTTCTGGGAGCTGTTGGAATAACCAATAAATAATCAAAACATAGTCTATCCATGCACAGCATATTGACAACTTGTCTATAAAGTAACAAAAGTCATATTGACAGCGTATATGTTCTTACTCTCTTTCACTCTTCTGTGGTGAGACTGTGAGTATTTCGGGTTGGCTTCAAGACGCGCCTGTAGCACAGCACACAGGTCCGTCACGCAGCTAAAAAAACAAAAAACAAGAGGAATGAATAAAATGACCAGTGCTTAAAAGTATCAGTGCCAGCCGTGGTAAAAGTCAGCGCCGCTCACCCTCGATAGTGTCCCCGTCTACCTCTCTGAAGTTCGGACTGTTTGCCACCGCCTCCTTCAAGCGACTCGTTACATCCATATTGTGAGGTGACAGTAGCCTGTAAAAACAACAGGCCTATGGTTAATAAAAAAAAACTGCATTGACGTAACGTAACATCAGGTCCAACTCAACTAGATATTGGGAGAACATTCACTTATTCTTACCCTTGACCTGGATTATAATGCCGCGGTGAGTTATGCAGGCGGCGAACTGCTTCCTATAAATTGAAAACACGAAATACATTTTTTTAAATAAAGCAACTCACACTGGTTTTCACGTGATGGACACAATTAAGTTGAGTTTAGCCTAAAGCCACAGTCAATAACCTACTCTTACCGCGATTTTCGGATTCTGTATCCGCCTTCTCTTGGGGGTGCGCTCTTCAACTTCTCTGGAATGTAACCCCAGTGCGTTCTCGACGGCCATCTTGCCTCCAACCTAGCGAATCTCGTCGATTCCCTCCAGCACCCTCTCCACGACCGTATCCACAGTGCTGGCCACCATACGAGACATCCCAGTCATAGCATTCAACAGGACTTTCATTTTATCTGCCTGTAAGCAAGTGAGTAAGTAAGTTTAATATACAGCACATTTAAAATCAGCGAGAACTGTCCCAAGTGCTGTACAGTGTCAACAAGACTAAAATTAAACAATCAAATGGTCATGTGCAAGTAGAAAAAAACACACAAACCTGTAGACCCGCAGAGAGTTGCTGGGGAGTTGAAAGCAAGTCGTCTTCCAGCCATTGTATTCCGCAAACCAGGGCAGTTTTCACAGCACGGGACCTCAGCGATTTCTGTCTCCCTTTCTGCCGCCAGATCTGCTCCTTAAACTTTTTGTTTACACTGCACGACACAATGTTTCTCATACGTGATTGAACGAGAGCTCATGCGAGCCGTTAAGCTCCACCAATCATATGCGTATACGTCATTACACGGAATACTCGCGAGACAACCTCCCGTCCTTTTTGCTAATGTTTAATGTTGTCTGACCACAGCTGGCAATTTGCACTGTTTTGACACAAAAATGGACTCTGCAAGGACAAAGAAAAGACCTCGGCGATATTGTGACCATTGTGACACCGAATTAAGCCATACACAATAAAACACTGAGCGCACTACTGCACATTATGTATACAGGCCAGATTTCTATATTTCTATTTTATTTAAGAAACCTTTTAGAATATTGCTGTTGCATGCTTATTTTATCTTTATCTTATCTTTATTATTATACATTTGGACATCCAGTGCGGGCAACAAAGAAAAGAATTTCATTGTTCAGGGAAACACGTTTCTAACTGCACATATGACAATAAACCTTTGAATCCTTGAATTTTGCCGACAAAAAGCGGTATTACAAAAGAGGTGTTTGGGAGAAAAAAAACAGATATGCATCACCTGTCACCAGCAGACAGCGTGCACCTCTTCTTTTTCAAGACAACACAGCAACAAACTTGGCTGGAGTTGGAGGTGATGGTGAACGTGTAGAAACAGGCCTGCCCACCCCCCACCTCACCTCACCCCACCCCACTTGAAAATGACTGTGGCAGCTCCCGACCTGATCACTGGCATTTACATATTAAAGGCTCTCCTAAGTAGGGGAGGGGAGGGGGGCATGGGGGAGCAGTTGCCAGGTCAATTTGCGACAACTTGGGCCAAGTTTTCACTTTTACCACCGCAAATGCAGGGGCTTAACGTATGCGGACATGTAAGGGGCCACACACATCCAGAAATCCCTCTTTTCATGCAGTGATTGTTACCAGATTCTGCATCCTCTCCAAAGTGCGAGACTTTCCCCGGGGGGGGTGTGTGTGTGTGTGTGTGGTAAGGTGACGGTTGAAGAATACACACCTGAAAGAACAAAGCCTCTTCCCTGTATAAATGGTTTGCACCCCCTTTGTCTGGGGTCTTTCTCCACCATGAACGCTGACTGGTGCTGACTGACCCTTTTGCAGAAGAAAATAAACACGTGGCCGGCCGGCAGAAACATTGAAAAGTCTCTATTTCACTTCTCATCAGATGTAATAGGAAGGTAAGCAAACCTTAATAGGGAGTTCAGACAAAACTTCCACAACACACACACACACACACACTTTAGTTCTGACGCAGGGCCCATCAACGGCAGCAGATAAATACCAGGACACTAGACTAACATACAGTCACACGCTGGTAAAATATGAAAAAATAATCCATCCATCCATCCATCCATTATCTTCCGCTGGTCCGGGGATCGGGTCGCGGGGGCAGCAGCTTGAGCAAAGAGACCCAGACGTCCCTGTCCCCGGCCACTTCCTCCAGCTCTTCTGGGGGGACCCCGAGGCGTTCCCAGGCCAGCCGAGAGACATAGTCTCTCCAACGTGTCCTGGGTCTTCCCCGGGGCCTCCTCCCAGTGGGACGGGCCCGGAACACCTCACCGGGGAGGCGTCCAGGAGGCATTCTCACCAGATGCCCGAGCCACCTCATCTGACTCCTCTCGATGCGGAGGAGCAGCGGTTCTACTCCGAGCCCCTCCCGGATGCCCGAGCTTCTCACCCTATCTCTAAGGGAGAGCCCAGACACCCTGCGGAGGAAACTCATTTCGGCCGCTTGTATTCGCGATCTCGTTCTTTCGGTCACTACCCACAGCTCGTGACCATAGGTGAGGGTAGGAACATAGATTGACCGGTAAATCGAGAGCTTCGCCTTCTGGCTCAGCTCCTTCTTCACCACGACGGGCCGGTGCAGAGCCCGCATCACTGCAGACGCCGCACCGATCCGTCTGTCAATCTCCTGCTCCATTCGTCCCTCACTCGTGAACAAGACCCCGAGATACTTGAACTCCTCCACTTGGGGAAGGATCTCATTCCCGACCCGGAGAGAGCATTCCACCCTTTTCCGGCCGAAGACCATGGTCTCAGATTTGGAGGTGCTGATGGTCATCCCAGCCGCTTCACACTCGACTGCGAACCGCTCCAGTGAGAGCTGAAGGTCACGGCCCGACGACGCCAACAGAACCAAATCGTCCGCAAAAAGCAGAGACCCGATTCTGAGGTCGCCAAACCGGACCCCCTCAACGCCCTGGCTGCGCCTAGAAATTCTGTCCATAAAAATTATAAACAGAATCGGTGACAAAGGGCAGCCCTGACGGAGTCCAACCCTCACAGGAAACATGTCCGACTTACTGCCGGCAATGCGGACCAAACTCTGACACCGGTCATACAGAGACCGAACAGCCCATATCAAGGAGTCCGGCACTCCATACTCCCGGAGCACCCCCCACAAGAGTCCCCGAGGGACACGGTCGAACGCCTTCTCCAAGTCCACAAAACACATGTAGACCGGTTGGGCGAACTCCCATGCTCCCTCCAGGATCCTGCGGAGGGTATAGAGCTGGTCCACTGTTCCACGGCCAGGACGAAAACCACACTGCACCTCCTGAATCCGAGATTCGACTATCCGGCGGATCCTCCTCTCCAGTACCCCCGAAAAGACCTTACCAGGGAGGCTGAGGAGTGTGATCCCCCTATAGTTGGAACACACCCTCCGGTCCCCCTTTTTAAAGAGGGGGACCACCACCCCGATCTGCCAGTCCAGAGGCACTGCCCCCGATGTCCACGCGATGCTGCAGAGACGTGTCAACCAAGACAGCCCCACAACATCCAGAGCCTTGAGGAACTCAGGACGGACCTCATCCACTCCCGGGGCCTTGCCACCGAGGAGCTTTTTGACCACCTCGGCAACCTCAGCCCCAGAAATGGGAGGTCCCACGTCCGAGCTCCCCAACTCTGCTTCCTCATCGGAAGGCGTGTCGGTAGGATTGAGGAGGCCCTCGAAGTATTCCCCCCACCGACTCACGACGTCCCCAGTTGAAGTCAGCAGAGCCCCGCCCTCACCATACACGGTGTTGACGGTGCACCGCTTCCCCCCCCTGAGCCGCCGGATGGTGGACCAGAATCTCCTCGAGGCCGTCCGGAAATCGTTCTCCATGGCCTCCCCGAACTCCTCCCAAGCCCGAGTTTTTGCCTCAGCAACCGCCGAGGCTGCGTTCCGCTTGGCCTGTCGGTACCCATCAGCTGCTTCCAGAGTCCCACTGGCCAAAAAGGCCCGATAGGACTCCTTCTTCAGCTTGACGGCCTCCCTCACCACTGGGGTCCACCAGCGGGTTCGGGGATTGCCGCCACGACAGGCACCGACCACCTTGCGGCCACAGCTCCGGTCGGCCGCCTCAACAATGGAGGCACGGAACATGGCCCATTCGGGCTCAATGTCCCCCACCTCCCCCGGGACATGGTTGAAGCTCTGCCGGAGGTGGGAGTTGAAACTCCTCCTTACAGGGGATTCCGCCAGCCGTTCCCAGCAGACCCTCACAATACGTTTGGGCCTGCCAGGTCTGACCGGCTTCCTCCCCCACCAGCGGAGCCAACTCACCACCAGGTGGTGATCAGTTGACAGCTCCGCCCCTCTCTTCACCCGAGTGTCCAGGACATACGGCCGCAAGTCCGACGATACGACTACAAAGTCGATCATCGAGCTGCGGCCTAGGGTGTCCTGGTGCCAAGTGCACATATGGACACCCTTATGCCTGAACATGGTGTTCGTTATGGACAATCCGTGACGAGCACAGAAGTCCAACAACAAAACACCACTCTGATTCAGATCGGGGGGGCCGTTCCTCCCAATCACGCCCCTCCAGGTCTCACTGTCATTGCCCACGTGAGCATTGAAGTCCCCCAGCAGGACGAGGGAGTCTCCCGGAGGAGCACTCTCCAGTGCCTCCTCCAGGGACTCCAAAAAGGGTGGGTACTCTGAACTGCTGTTCGGTGCATAAGCACAAACAACAGTCAGGACCCGTCCCCCCACCCTAAGGCGGAGGGAGGCTACCCTCTCGTCTACCGGGGTGAACCCCAATGTACAGGCGCACAGCCGGGGGGCAATAAGTATGCCCACACCTGCTCTACGCCTCTCACCGCGGGCAACTCCAGAGTGGAAGAGAGTCCAACCCCTCTCGAGGAGGCTGGTTCCGGAGCCCAAGCCATGCGTCGAGGTGAGTCCGACTATATCTAGCCGGAACCGCTCAGCCTCGCGCACCAGCTCAGGCTCCTTCCCCAGCAGAGAGGTGACGTTCCACATCCCAAGAGCCAGCTTCAGTAGCCGAGGATCAGACCGCCAAGGTCCCTGCCTTCGGCTGCCGCCCAGCTCACACTGCACCCGACCCCCATGGCCCCTCCCACGGGTGGTGAGCCCGTAGGAAGGGGGACCCGTGTCGTTTCTTCGGGCTGTGCCCGACCGAGCCCCACGGGCCCAGACCCGGCCACCAGGCGCTCGCCGGCGGGCCCCACCCCTGGGCCTGGCTCCAGGGGGAGGCCCCGGTGACCCGCGTCCGGGCAAGGGAACACGGTGTCCATTTTCTTTATTCGTCATAGGGGTTCTTGTGAGCTGTTCTTTGTCTGGTCCCTCATCTAGGATCTGTTTGCCATGGGTGACCCTACCAGGGGCTTAAAGCCCCAGACAACATAGCTCCCAGACTCATTGGGGCACGCAAACCCCCCCACCACAGTAAGGTGACAGCTCAAGGGGGAGTGACAGTGAAAAAATAATGCCAGTTTCAATTCAGAATCAGATTGAGAAATAGGCCTACCTGTAGCCTCCCTCTAGGCGGAGTCGTCTTGGTTTGGAATTGAATATGGTGATGATTTCGTCGTAATCCAGTGAGTCTGTGAGCTCTCGTTCAAACGTCAGTAGCGTCAGGTTGTTCAAACGTCCAGTCAGCATTGACGACCTGAGCCTTGTCTTGATCCTGTTAGTTGCGGAGAAAAGTCTTTCAACGCTGCAGGATGTGATGGGCAGCGTAATGATGGACCTCAACAGGCCGTTCATGCCGGGGAAAATGTCGGCAGGGCATGCATCCAGTAGTTCAATCAGTGAGGGGAAGTTCTCTTTCTCCTCCTTTCCTTTGATGTATTGGGTAAAACAAGTAAATTCTGCATCACTGATTGATATCCCATACAAATCGCATGGAGCTTGTAACAGTTCTTTCTGACCAAATGTGGTAGCTCCGGGGAAGAGGGATGCTGCGGCATGCATTACTCCGTACGCATCGCTGTGAAATTGACTGTTCAATTCAGTTATCTGACAGTCCAGTACACAATTCCAGAGTGCCCTTAGATCACTGTCATTCTTGACAGAGGTAGATTTGCCTAAAGTCGTGGCTATGACTGATTGCTGGTACCTTGCAGGCAGCTTACGCTCACGTGAAGTAGTTACATCCCAGCAGCCTCCCATTTCATGCTTCTCCATCAACTCATCCGTCAGTCTAAGCACCTTGTCGAAGTCACCATTTGAATCGTCGCGGAAAGTGGCAAAAGTAGCTTTCAATGTTTCGATCAAAGAAATGCTGTCTGACACGCAGAATGATGGACTCTGCAACCCCTTTGTAAATTAAGCCGATGGGAATTGCAGTGAACGTGTACAGCTTTCGGAAATGTCTCTTTTAGAATAGCCTGCACCCCCCCTCGGTGCCCAGACATGACTGATGCGCCGTCAAAACAGAATCCAATGCATAGCTGAGGGTCTTATGCGAGGGGCTCAAGCACTTCTAGGATCTTTTGTGATATTCCGTGAGCTGACATATCTGCAGTTTCAACGAATCCAACTGCTCGCTCTTTGATTGACCCATTATGAACGAATCTGACACAGACAGCCACTAGCTCGCGTTTCGATGTATCCTTATACTCGTCGCCGAGTATATCATAGTAGGTGGCCCAGGACTGTTCGTGCAGTTCTGTCTTTATCTTCTGAAGAAGCAGCGTCTTGGCTGCCTTCAGCAGATCATCCTGTATGTGATGGCTCATAAGGGTTGCATTCCGTGGCAGTTCATCGAGTCTTTCTTTGATTTCAGGAGCATATTTGGCCGTATGCTCGAACAGTTGCCAGAAATGCCCCCTGTTGCTTGCCTCTTCTGTATCTCGGTGCCCTCTTAACGAAACCTCCATTTTTGCACATAGTAAGACAACATCTAGCACAACTTTCACATGTTCACGATTGCGCTCTATCAGTGAAACCGAATCACCATGAAGTCTGTTCAACACAGTACCACTGCCTTGCGGTGCGTGACTGTGAATGTAGGACCGCATTTTAATCAGAGAAGATGCGTGTTGCTTGCTAGACTGATGCTTTTCACAAGCCTGCCCAATACGTTTCCGGTTTTTGAAGCCATCTCTGACAAAGGTTTTTTCCAGGTGGGGATCGGGAAAATGTCTAGCCTAGCAAGCCAGACCCGTACAGCAAAAAGCTGTACAGGGGTCTAGTGACGCTGGATAGCAGTGTGGGCGGGATAAACGGTTGTCTGTTAAGTTGCCTCTGCACTCAACGCCACGCAATAGGATGGCGCAGCAACCAATCAGAGTGATGAAGAAGGATTACGTAGTCAGCGCGACGGACCAACGAAGCAAGCTGGTAAATTAACCTTTACCGTATCCACTGGGCAAAACTCCGAAAACGTCATTTTTTTCCAAGAAAAACTTAAGTGCAGTTATCTGTTCGTCTTTAAAAGATTTAAAATGTACATTTAAATCTTCTAGAGTCGCTGCCAAAGCCAAATCAAAAGACTGTTCGCTGGGCGCAGCCACTGTTTACCTCTCTCTGGAACTACACACTGAAACGTAGCACCTCTGTCATCACTAGGTAGCCCCGCCTCCGACCCCGCTCCTCACGATTTGATTGGCCCGATTAAGTTTCGATTTGCAGCCTCGCAAAACGACCACAAGTGACTAGACTAGCCCGGGAGCAAATTCAATTTGCGGTCGCTAGGGGCGTCTAGATTTCTAGGCTAGAAAATGTCTACAAGGCTTACAAAAACCAGAGTCCACTGATGGGCTGTATTCAAGCCACTTGAACTTTCCATACCAGTTACTGTTGAAGCTGCGCAGTTTGCCGTCCAAAGCAGGAAGGTCTGCAGGTGCACAGGGCTCCGAAGGGGGCGAATGCAAGCGAGCCAGGTTAGCATGAGCCGATGTAGCCGTCTCCACCGTACTAGCTGTCTCCTCTCTGGGTGGACCTTCCTTTGGCACTTTTGTATTGGGACCATTTCCCTGACCGACTTCACTACTCCTTTTTATTTTAAACCGACTAAGTGAAATTTGTGTAGCCATAGCACAGCAGCACAACGAAATTCCACATTTATACACAACACAGAGCCATCATAATGTTTACCTCAAATGAGCGGGAATTCGAACGTTCTCAACAATGTATTGACGTGAAACGCAACAACGTAATGGCTTTTCCATAAATGTAACATTATGTTAAGCTGTTGTAAAACTGAACAAATCTTAAAATAAATACATAAAAATAAATTATACTTTATTTCCATTGATTTTCACAAACAAATAACCCTATATTAAAGGATAATGGTCAACATTTGAGTTTAATGATGCATACGGAAAACTGTATTCTGAGCTTGTGATTGGGCGGGCCCAGCTCCCAATCAGGGTGGGCTTGGCCTACCCAGGCCTACCCGTAGATCCGCCCCTGGGCAGGGTACACCCCGGATCACAGGGCTCAACAATTACATATGATGCTCTAATCATTTCTGCATGATTCATCTTAACTTTCAGCTCTGTAAGGGTAACTTCCTCATAGAGCTCTCATGCTGACAGTGCAAGTTTAGGCCTCATGCTTCAAGGGCATCAGCCTACTTTCACTGTTTTAATTGAGTTTGTACTGTTTAGCTTTTATTGTTACAGGAACTGCAAACCAACAAACAAACTAACTAACAAACTAACATAAACTATTTCTATATGCACCTATATTCCACCTCTGCTCCCTGTTTACTCCCCAATAAGCTCTGCCCATTCGGGCTGGACGGAGTTCGCCTTTAAAGGCATTTCTGACCCAAAGAACATGTTTTTAGGTACTTTACTCCGTCATTTCTGGCTCTACTTCCCCTACATCCACTCCTCTGTATGCCACAGAATAAAATAAAATAAGAACAAATGAGTTAAATTACTTCAGAAACTTGCGGGATGGTGAACTTACAAACACTTCTGCATTTCAAAGTAAACCAAAGTTACTGATCCAGTTTGAGCGGTGTTTCCAGAGGCCGCTTCATGAGAAAATGAGGACATTATTCACCAGCACACAAAAAGTAAGTACACCCTGTTTCATTTCCAGCCTCTGCCGTCATCGCGCTGTTGGACTGGACTGTAACAGCCAAACGTTATGCAAAGCAAGAGAAACTCACAGAGCAGATCCACTGAATCTGGTTTTTATTCATGTCTACACACGTTTTTAAAGTTATTTCATTGAATGTTTTTATGACAGTTTGCAGAAGAAGTGGTTCTTTGTGTCAGTCCGCCAGAACCTGTTGTCACAGATTCCAGGAGGGAAGAAAATGTCACGCCCAGTAACTGAAAGTCCCTTATCGCGTGTCTGAACACCGACCTACCTTGTGCAAATATTCAGTTTGCATAAGTGAATATACATTCTGGACTTTATTCTACAACCTCTTTAGAATAATTCCATCCAGATTTGAGCACTCTAACTAATGTAGTTTCCATACAGGACCTTGTTTACTGTACCCAGTAAATAAACTGGATCATTAAGAATAATACATCTATTTTACAGTGAATGCACTGGTTATTGTCTGATTCCTGTAATCAGGAGATCAAAGTCCCCCAGATTCCATCGCTTGTGTAGAAGGATCCACCCACAGGACGATGTTTCTCAGTTCCGCCATCTGGGCGTTGGTTTGAGGAGGAAGTGAAAGTACTTTCAAAGCCCATAAACTCCCTGCTCTGGCTTTCAGAAGCTGGAGACGTGGCTGTGTTTCAGTCCTGAAGCAGAGTGCTGGCAGAGCTGCAGGGTTCCTCAGAGAAGGTGAGCGGCACACCTGCACACAGCACATCCCTGCAGCACCCTGAGGGGAGCATCAGTTTTAGAAAGATTTAATCAGATAAACGCATACAGACGCGCGCGCACAGAAACGCACTACGGAAGAAGAGGAAAGGAAATATTTTATAGTTCGTTGTAAAAACAAATGAAATAACATCATTAGCGTTAGTTCCAAATCTTTAAACGTGCGCAGGAACAAACTTTGGAGAGATCAGAGTCTGCTTTAGGCTGCAGAAACATTCCTTTCTGATGACACATCTCTCACAAACATGAAGGTGGACTCACTGCTCATGCGCCGACGTCTTTGTCCTATTTAAATCTGTCAGAGAGCTGATTGGTCAGGAGGCGGGGCTTTTACAGGTATCGGGTGCTTGTCTGCCAACCCAACCTGCTCCGGAGCATCAGCTGTCAGGGTGAAACAGCTGGTTAGAAGAGAACCAGCTGGGTGATTCTGATCATCAAAGTGCTTTACAGCTACATAAAATCACAAGAAGGCCAATAAAATCTTTACAAAAAGCATAAAAAATAATCATTAATTAATTAATTTAAAATAAAACACTTTCAGGTGTCATATGCACAGCTAAACAGAACTGTTTTCAGCCTGGATTTAAACATTATCAGAGTTGAGGCCTGTCTCACATCTTCTGGAAGGCTGTTCCAGATGTTAGGAGCATCAAATGAAATGCAGCCTCAGCTTGTTTAGTCCTGACTCTGGGCACCAGCAGGAGACCCCTCCCTGGGGCAGGAGACCCCTCCCTGAGGCAGGAGTCTCAAGGTGACTGATAACACTTTCTCTTTGTTTCTGTGGGCCACAGACAATGATTTCAGTTTTGTCTGAGTTTAGCTGGAGAAAATAGTTTTGCATCCACACACTGATCTGTTCGATGCAGCGACACAACGTATCTACAGGCCCGTGTTCTCCTGCCGTCAGTGACACGTAGATCTGAGTGTCATCTGCATAGTTGTGGTAGGACACATTATAGCTGCGTATTAGCTAGCCTAATGGAAGCATGTACAGATTGAACAATAGGGGTCCCAGGATTGACCCCTGGGGAACCCCACAGGTCGTAGCCATTTGGTCTGAGACACAGTTACCGATATCAACAAAATATTTGTGCAGTGCAGCTGCTTTCTTTGTCACATGACTGGATGTTTGCAGCTCCCTGTCCTCTCTGTACTGGTTGATATCTTCTTTTAATTTTCCAGGTGGAAACTATGACGACTCAGAAGCTGCTTGTTGAAACTCTGAAACAGTTGAGTCCAGAGGAGTTTGATGAATTCAAGTCACTGATTGGGACAAAGAAAGGTTCATTACTCTTCCTGAAGGCAGCAAACACGCAGGATGCCGCGCGGCTGCTGGCTCAGACGTACGACCCACAGTGTGTGGAGGTGAGCAGAGAGGCTTTCAGGAAGATGAGAAGGACTGATCTGCTGCAGAGATTGTCGGGCGCCGACTCAGGAGCCAAAGGTGAGGCAACAAACGTACCGGAGCACTGCGTATATTTCAGAGCTTCACTTGGAAATTAAGGAGCGCATGAAGATTATTAAAGTGTTTCCATCAGATCTGTCACAGTTTAGCAGATTCCACACAAATACATTCAACAGCATTTAGAATGGTTTCACTTCAGGGTAAAATGTGTCGGATAAAAGCTGATAATGAACCAGCTGCTGACAGCTTTTATTCCGTCTCTTTCCTCCTCAGAGAAACGACCTGAGCGGAGCCAGAGAGTGAGTAACATCACATCAGTCCACTGCACACAGTTCAGCTTTGAAACAGAGGATCAACACTTATACCCAGGGGGCAAAGCGAAAAAACAAACACGGAGCGTTGTAAAAGGTTTGACACCAGAAATGATATCTAGGACCTTCAAGGATCACAACCTGGGTGGACAACCCGGTCAACTAGCTTCTGGAAAGCTACAGGGGGCCAAAGACCCTCTTTTTGGGACATGTTCCTGGCGGAATTATGTAAATGCATATATATAGGCACTACAATGGCATAAATAGTCACACACCTATAAAATTTGGCAGAGAGTATCCTGACACATAGGGGGAAGCAGGAAAAAAAGATTCTGGGGCTTGGGATTGTATAGGATTGTGATTAAAATAAATAAATAAAAAGTAACCTGACATATACATGTCCAAATTACAGCAGGTAGAACAGGTTTTAGTATTAGTATCTAGCTCTCTGATTCACTGCTGCTGTCACTGAACTCCAATGTGGCAGTGTTTAATCTGTTGCATCTGGTTGCCAGTCCCTGGCAACGGCACCCTAAGTAGCATGGAACTCCCTTCTTTGCACAGGAACAGTTCTTCTGGCAGCCTTTGACACATCCACATGAGATTGTCTTGTTCATTGACACAGGCCAGGCTGGCTTTGTAGAAGGGATGGGAACTGCTTTTCCATTATCCATAGACCATCCAAATTCTGTGCATAAGGGAATTTCTGGCTTGGAAATGTGTGCGCTCTTGTCAATGAGTGTCGCTAGAGCAGCGCTTTTCAGGTGCAGGAGAAATGCATCTTCTGTTGGGGGTAGTAGCTTTAAGAGTGTTGATCTGTTGTTCAGGAACTTGTATGCTCTCAGTTTGCCCAGATCTGAATCCTCAAAGTGATCTGCTGTGGCTGTATACACAGCTATGGTGAGGTCTCGTGCCTGGTTAAGGAGGTCATCTGTTATGGCATCGGTTGGGTTCCCACCAAATTCTTCAAGTGCAGGTGTGTCCAGAATCATGCTGCTCTTAAACCATGACTTCTTTCCAGTGAAATATGGGTAACTAGTTGTATCTCTGCCACTCAGACTGTGGACAAAGGGCATTGCACAACACTGTGAAGGTCCCAGTGCCACAACCATTTCATGGATAGGCAGGTATGCATTCTGGGCTGTTCTCACCCATAGCTCTGCTAGATCACTAAGATGCATTGCACCATAGTACAGGCACACGGCAATGACGTCAGTGTCATTTGCATGTATGACAACTCTGTCAACTCCTTCTTTCTGGACACTGTAGAGGGTGTGCAGTGTGATCCTGGTGTCAGCCTCCTGCTGTGTAGACTCCAGAGCAGGAACATGCACCAGAATTTGGTGGGAACCCAACCGATGCCATAACAGATGACCTCCTTAACCAGGCACGAGACCTCACCATAGCTGTGTATACAGCCACAGCAGATCACTTTGAGGATTCAGATCTGGGAAAACTTAGAGCATACAAGTTCCTGAACAACACTCTTAAAGCTACTACCCCCAACAGAAGATGCATTTCTCCTGCACCTGAAAAGCGCTGCTCTAGCGACACTCATTGACAAGAGCGCACACATTTCCAAACCAGAAATTCCCTTATGCACAGAATTTGGATGGTCTATGGATAATGGAAAAGCAGTTCCCATCCCTTCTACAAAGCCAGCCTGGCCTGTGTCAATGAACAAGACAATCTCATGTGGATGTGTCAAAGGCTGCCAGAAGAACTGTTCCTGTGCAAAGAAGGGAGTTCCATGCTACTTAGGGTGCCGTTGCCAGGGACTGGCAACCAGATGCAACAGATTAAACACTGCCACATTGGAGTTCAGTGACAGCAGCAGTGAATCAGAGAGCTAGATACTAATACTAAAACCTGTTCTACCTGCTGTAATTTGGACATGTATATGTCAGGTTACTTTTTATTTATTTTAATCACAATCCTATTTTCTAGTTCTGGCCAAGAAGATAGTTATTTTATGTTCAATTTATGAAAATTTAAATGAAAATAAATGTTTTGCTGCCAAGAATTTTGTTTCTTTCATTATCAAAATAGGATATTTTTCATAAACACTGAAGTGTTGATTTGCACAAATGATAGAAGAAGAAATTAAGAAACAGCACTGAACCCCATTTGGTAGAACACTGACTGGAAATTCAGTTTCAGTACAATTCTCGATTTGGGATATAGAGAAGACTTTTGGCAACAGCAAGTGCAATCTTTGAGATAGAAAGGCTATCTTGGACTCAAATGGAAGCTTATGAATTAGGGAAGTTTTCTATATACATATTAGGCATAAATATTCACCATAAAGCGCTGAAAAATATTAACTTTCATGAGAATTTGTCAGACGAACAGTACTTTTTTGTCTTTTTTGGGATGTTGAGGGTGATATCTTAAAATGGAGTGGCAGCAAGCCCCAGAATCTTTTTTTCCTGCTTCCCCCTATGTGTCAGGATACTCTCTGCCAAATTTTATAGGTGTGTGACTATTTATGCCATTGTAGTGCCTATATATATGCATTTACATAATTCCGCCAGGAACATGTCCCAAAAAGAGGGTCTTTGGCCCCCTGTAGCTTTCCAGCAGCTAGTTGACCAGATTGTGATCCTTGAAGGTCCTAGATATCATTTCTGGTGTCAAACCTTTTACAACGCTCCGTGTCTGTTTTCCCAAAAACTGGGGTTTTGCCCCCTGGGTATTAAAGGGATAGTTCGCCTCTTTTGACATGAAGCTGTATGACATCCCAAATCAGCAACATCATTTATGAACATTTGTGACACCTGCCAGTCGACGACATGAAAGAATCTAAAATTTATATTTTATGGAGTCGCTCATTTACTCTGTAGCGTCCCCTACGAAGCTTAAAAATGGTCCCCTTAATAGGATTAGTTTCGCGTGGGACCACAAAATTCGGTGCACTCATTCATCGTGCCCAGACGCACAAAAAAGTCTCTGCTGCCATGGTCCCACATCCACAGGAAGGCGGCCATTTTGGATGGAAAGTGAGTTTTCGTCCCATTTTTTACCAATTCCACGTCTTACAGATTTAATGCTACAGACTTCAAACTTGGCCAGGTTACTCTTAAGACATGGGGGGAAAAAATCATGAAGAAACCTTTCCAAACTCTGAACGGTGTGGGCGTGGCCAGGCGGTGAAAATCGTGTGATGGCGTTTGTGATATGAAAGCAATATCATCATCGCAGGGTCATGAAACTTGGCACACACGTCCACCCTGACAACCTTGTATGTATGTAAAGGGTATCGTGTGTGGGCGGAGCAAAATGGCTCAGTGGCGCCCCCTAGAAAATTTCAAAACCCCCTCCGCATTGGGGTTATTATGTGCTCGTACGTACGCAGAGGGTATCGTGCGTGTGGGCAGAGCTGCGCGACTACGGCGTCCAGCGCATGCCCCAACGTGCGCACATCTCGCATACAGCTGCTTGCAGCTTTCTATTTTCTATTTAAATCTGTCAGAGAGCTGATTGGTCAGGAGGCGGGGCTTTTACAGGTATCGGGTGCTTGTCTGCCAACCCAACCTGCTCCGGAGCATCAGCTGTCAGGGTGAAACAGCTGGTTAGAAGAGAACCAGCTGGGTGATTCTGATCATTACGCACAGATGGAAGAACATTTCCACTGCTTTGTATCCACAGTCCCTGTTCTCCCGCTGGATGCTGAGCCTGACCAGGGTCAGAGCTGTGCTTATATTCACACACTGTACTGAGTTTTACTACAAGCTGGTACCTTGTACACATGTGGAATGTTGCTACACCCTCATCACACACACATCTGTCCTGATCGGTAAGTGTTGGGCCTGAAACAGAGTGGCAAGGCAAGGCCAGTTTATCTGTAGAGCACAATTCAAAGTGCTTTACAGCTACATAAAATCACAAGAAGGCAATAAAATCATTCCAAAAAACACAAGAAATAATTAATAATTAATTAATTATTTAATTTAAAAGCAAAGAGTGCAGATAAAACACCTTCAGGTGTCATATGCACAGCTAAACAGAACTGTTTTCAGCCTGGATTTAAACATTATCAGAGCTGAGGCCTGTCTCACATCTTCTGGAAGACTGTTCCAGATTTTAGGAGCATAAAACTGAAACGCAGCCTCAGCTTGTTTAGTCCTGACTCTGGGCCCCAGCAGGAGACCCCTCCCTGGGGCAGCAGACCCCTCCCTGGGGCAGGAGACCCCTCCCTGGGGCAGGAGACCCCTCCCTGGGGCAGCAGACCCCTCCCTGGGGCAGGAGGCCCTCCCTGGGGCAGCAGACCCCTCCCTGGGGCAGGAGACCCCTCCCTGGGCAGCAGACCCCTCCCTGGGGCAGGAGGCCCTCCCTGAGGCAGGAGACCCCTCCCTGAGGCAGGAGACCCCTCCCTGAGGTTCTCAGAGCCCGAGTTGGTTCATATGGCTCTAACATGTCAGAGATGTACTTTGGCGCTTGACCATGAAGAGACTTGTACCCGAGCAGAGCTGTTTTAAAGTCTATTCTCTGAGCGACAGGAAGCCAGTGCAGAGACCTGAGCACTGGACTAATGTGGTCGTATTTCCTGGTTCTGGTCAGGACTCGAGCAGCAGCGTTCTGGATGTACTGCAGCTGTCTTACAGCCCGTTTAGAGCCCAGTGAGCAGGCCGTTACAGCAGTCTAACCTGCTGGAGACAAACGCATGGATCAGTCTCTCTAAGTCTGGTTTAGACACTATTCCTTTGATTCTGCCAATGTTTTTTAGATGGTAAAAAAGCTGCTGATGTTACAGATTTAATGTGGCTGTTAAAGTTCAGGTCTGAGTCCAATATTACCCCGAGATTTCTAACTTGATTACTCGGTTTTAGAGAGAGAGTCTCAAGGTGGCTGATAACACTTTCTCTGTGTTTCTGTGGGCCACAGACAATGATTTCAGTTTTGTCTGAGTTTAGCTGGAGAAATTAGTTTTGCATCCACACACTGATCTGTTCGATGCAGCGACACAGTGTATCTACAGGCCCGTGTTCTCCTGCTGTCAGTGACACGTAGATCTGAGTGTCATCTGCATAGTTGTGGTAGGACACATTATAGCTGCGTATTAGCTAGCCTAATGGAAGCATGTACAGATTGAACAATAGGGGTCCCAGGATTGACCCCTGGGGAACCCCACAGGTCACAGCCATTTGGTCTGAGACACAGTTACCGATTTCAACAAAATATTTGTGCAGTGCAGCTGCTTTCTTTGTCACATGACTGGATGTTTGCAGCTCCCTGTCCTCTGTGTACTGGTTGATATCTTCTTGTAATTTTCCAGGTGGAAACTATGACGACTCAGAAGCTGCTTGTTGAAACTCTGAATCAGTTGAGTCCAGAGGAGTTTGATGAATTCAAGTCACTGATTTGGACAAAGAAAGGTTCATTACTCTTCCTGAAGGCAGCAAACACGCAGGATGCCGCGCGGCTGCTGGCTCAGACGTACGGCCCACAGTGTGTGGAGGTGAGCAGAGAGGCTTTCAGGAAGATGAGAAGGACTGATCTGCTGCAGAGATTGTCGGGCGCCGACTCAGGAGCCAAAGGTGAGGCAACAAACGTACCGGAGCACTGCGTATATTTCAGAGCTTCACTTGGAAATAAAGGAGCGCATGAAGATTATTAAAGTGTTTCCATCAGATCTGTCACAGTTTAGCAGATTCCACACAAATACATTCAACAGCATTTAGCATGGTTTCACTTCAGGGTAAAATGTGTCGGATAAAAGCTGATAATGAACCAGCTGCTGACAGCTTTTATTCCGTCTCTTTCCTCCTCAGAGAAACGACCTGAGCGGAGCCAGAGAGTGAGTAACATCACATCAGTCCACTGCACACAGTTCAGCTTTGAAACAGAGGATCAACACTTAAAGGGACAGTTCGCCTCTTTTGACATGAAGCTGTATGACATCCCATATCAGCAACATCATTTCTGAACATCTTCTTACCCCCTGCTGCGTCCTGTGAGCAGAGTTCCAGCCTCGTTTTGGTGTTGATGAAGGTAGTCTGGCTAGTTGGCTGGGGTTTAAAAAATAAAGCGCCTGCCGACAGCCGCGCCTGTTACGGTGTTTGCAGGCAGTGATACGAAGGGAGAGAAAATAGCGCCAAGAGATTGTGAGGTCTGACTTTTTCCTGGAGAACGATTTTGTGATGCAAATGTATTACTCTGTTGAACGCATATTGTTCTGAGAAGCAAGACGCTTTATTTTTTAAACCCCAGCCAACTAGCCGGACTACCTTCATCAACACCAAAACGAGGCTGGAACTCTGCTCACAGGACGCAGCAGGGGGTAAGAAGATGTTCATAAATGATGTTACTGATATGGGATGTCATACAGCTTCATGTCAAAAGAGGCGAACTATCCCTTTAAAGTCAGCGTCACCTTAAATTATTAAAGCTTTCCTCAGTCTAATTTAGCAAAGATCATCCTGAGAACACATTCTGAACACATGACTTCCTCATCATAATAACTAACGACACCATCATGGGGAAGTCTGCAGTGAGAAAGAAGAGCTTCACTTTGTTTGAGCTTCACTGACCAGAGTTCACATCCACACTTTGTGTCGTCTCTCCATCTGTTTTCAGTGACAGTCATGTGATGATATCTTCATAAAGCTTCATCTGAACATCACCAGCTGCTAAAATATTCTGTCTTGAGTCCGTTGTCATGACTGTTCAGCTGTTCGGTTCAGCAGGAATCAGTTGAGGAGAAGATTCAGTTCAGCTGTGTTATCAGTAGATGTGCTGAGTTTTTCACTGTTTCTGGGCTCTGTCTCAGTTTTCCTTCCATAAATAAAGACACAGTGTAATATGTCATGTGTTGCTGTTCATCTGAGCTTGGATTCACCTCATTTTAGGCCCTGGATAGCACCAGATTACTGTCATCATGTCCTGATATGTAAAAGCTGGTGTGGTGGTCAGCACTGTCACCTCACAGCAAGAAGGTTCCTGGTTCAAATCCCAGCTTTCTGTTTGCATGTTCTCCATGTCTATGTGTGGCTTCTCTCTGGGAACTCTGGCTTCTTCCCATCGTGTCACAGCTGACGAATTGAACTGTGACTCATGAACGTTTTGTTTGAATTTACCAGGTAGAAATGATGGAGTCCACTTTAGAGCTGCTGTTGGAAACACTGGCTGATCTGAGTGATGGAGAGCTCCGGGCCTTTAAGGACTCAATGCAGCTCCAGGACTTTAAGGAGTCAAGTCATCTTTACCTTTCCCGTTATTCAATGACCAACCAGATGTTCATGGAGATGACAGACCTGCACAACACAGTGTATTCAATGGTGCAGCTTTACGGCCAAAGGTCTGTGGAGGAGACTAAGAAGATTTTGATTAAGATGAGGAAGAAGGATCTGGTGCAGAGGCTGTCAAACCCCAAAAGTAAGAGAGTGAAAACGTGGAAATAAAAGAATTATAAATGTTTAGGAAATGAGCGGCAGGCCTGCTTCATTTATGGGTTTAAAACAAGATGGTGAATGGGTCAGGATACAGGAAAGAGGATGATGAACCGTGAGCCGGTTTCTGAACAGTTGGTAGTCGGCTGTGTTTGGTGAGGCAGTTTAACACTCAGCTTTGCCATCAGTGTGAAATAAGAAATAAATCTCCATCAGAAGCAGAACGTGTGTCATAAGAAGGCTTTTATAAGTGGGCCTTTGATGGAAAAGATGGCCTTCAGATCTCAGAGGTTTCAGTTGAACGTTTGTTGACTTTGACCATCCTGATGAACAGTAATGAAATAGATAAAAGCCGATATGTGCAAACATCTGATCTCTCTGCGTTTATGTCTGGAATGTTCTAAACTCCCTCAAAACAGTGCTAAATAGTAAAAAAGTTCCAAGTTAAAGTTAAAAGGTGCACGTGCACCTCAGCAGAGGAAAATGTGTTGGGGAAGACGTCCACCTCCACCTTTCTGTGCTGACATTTTGTCACCTCTTAGCATCTTAGCATTTCCTTTTTGAGCTGCCTCTCCTGGTGTTTGAATTCTTTTCTTTATTTCTCCTCAGAAGAAAAGCTGCATGAGTCTGCTCTGATCCACAAAGTGAGTACTGTCTCACCTGTCTGACCCTGCAGAGCAAGGCCTTTATTCAAAAAGAGCCTAAAATCACGTTTTCATCATGCATTTTGGATGGTTTTCACAGAACTGAGTTGGACTTTAAAGCTTTTTCTTTTACACATGAAACTAGATTAAATAAGAAGGATTTGGTTCATATGTTTCTGCTACACTGTGCTGCTGGCTTAAAGTGAATTAATGAAGAACATTTGGTGTTCAGGTCAGTTTTGGTATCACTATTAAAAAGTTCCACCCTGAAAACACTGTTAATACTAAAGATGAATTCACCTACGTGCTGTATGTTCGTTCATCTTTTGCTCTGTAAAGATGCTTCAGTTATTTGTGTTCTCCTGAGAGAAAAACATCTTTAAACATCAAAAGGTCTGAAGTAATGACATTGAAAGGATATGTTATGATAAACTACAACACCGTCTGATTCTCTGTGAACTAAATCGATATTTTCCTCTGAAACACTGTTGGTTTTCCAGATGGCAGCCATGTTAGCTGTGAAACAGCTGCTTTTGGACACACTGATGAAGTTGAAAGGCGATGAGCTCAGTAGATTTAGGTGGTTTCTACATTTGACCCAATTCAAGAAGGATCTTCCACAAATCCCATGGAGCAAACTGAGTGATGCAAACAACAGAGAAATAGTGGATCTGATGGTGAATATATACGGTCAACATTGTGTGGAGGTGACCCGGGAGACCTTCATGGATATGAACAGGACTGATCTGGCACAGAGGCTGCCAGAGAGCAGCTTTGGACCCAAAGGTACAGTAAACATCTTTCTCAATGATGTACTGTATCATGATAAACACAGGGGTACTTGAAAGTTTATGAACCTTCTTAAATTTTGCTGTTTAAATAGACTTTAGTAGCATTATAACTCAATTTAAATCACATCTCCACACAAGCTGTGGCAGCAGATAAAGAAAAACTGATGAAACAAAGTAGATGAGGCCACAAAATTCTGTTTATTTACAGCTTCCACAGGAATTAAGAGGGTAAGAAGCAGCCAGGAGCTGCTGACCAATGCACTGATTAATTGATCATCAGTCAGGAAAGACGTCAGCACTGATCTTAGAGAAGCAGCTGCTGCTGCCCATCAATCTGGGAAAGGTTATAAGGCCGTTTCCAAACTATCTGGAGTCCATCATTCTACAGAGAGAAAGATTATTCACAAGTGGTGTAGGTGCAAAAGTCGACTAGCAGCAGATATTCCTGGCTTACACGTGTTCAAAAAACTGTTTTCCTTAAAAATCCACATGAACCAGGTAACATTAGAAAAAATATAGAAATTTATTCCACAAGTGTCACTCAAGTATCCATACACCTGGCTTTCAACACAATATAGGACGGGACACGGTAAAAAAACGTGTGTCTCCACTGCTGGTCTGACGTTCACAACACAGGTGTAACCTTCCCAGCCTCTTAAAGTTACAGTACCGCCAGTATTAAACTTAAATGAAATAGCCCGTACTAAACAGAAAAGATGAACAAACAGCCATATTCAATAAAACTTTCTAATCAATGACTATTAGACCAATATTCAAACTTAAAGGTCCTATGCCATGAAAATAAATGGAGGCTTTTATATATTTTTATAGGCTTTAGTGGTCCCCTAATACTGTATCTGAGTTTTTTTCCCCAAAATTCTGCCTTGGTGCAGAATTACAGCCAGTCCCAAAAATGAGCTTTCCTTAGGATCCTCAGAATGAGCTGTTTAGGGTCTGCAGCTTTAAATGCAAATTAGGAGGAGAAATGTGGGGCAAAGATGCTAGCGACTAAAACTAGCGAAACCTGTTGAAATGAGCTTACTTTGACAATATGACGAACTAGTTAGTGAACAACTCTCCTAACACAGTCAAACATCAAGCAAGTGCTACACAAGGCACAGCAAAAAAAGGCGTGCGTGAAGGGGAAAGCAGGATTTTGACATTCTCATCTGATTGCTCTGGTTTGCAAAGATGCACGTAGCGCGAGTCATTTCAATCAGGGGAAAGGCAGATATCGTGCGCGCCATAACACCAACAGCAGGACGGCTATCAAAACAACAAATAAGTACACAACACTCGCGTTACAGTAAATGAGGTGTCCACTCGCATACCTCATGCTATTTACCGTTACATTAGCGACAGTGACCGAGCTATTAGCTGCAGAGCTAACGACACAGACAGACTGACCGTTTTGACTCTGGAACCATGAATTAATCATTATCCTGATGAAATGCACTGAATTTGCGGATTCATTGTTCTTCAGGAAGCTTGAAGTAGGGGGGGTTTGGTCTAAAATGAGCGAGCTAACCATCTCATGAGCATGCAAACACCTCCAACAGCCCAGTTGACAGAGATAAGTGCTTGCAGATGCTATTAGCTGCATAGCTAACGATACAAACCCTTTCCTGTGGTAAAAAGCTATGTAACTATACTGTACATACAGGAAAGCAACACAATAATAGAGCGTTGAATTACGGAATGAGATCCTTCCCCAAGTAAGGGGGCGAATGGAGCAGGAGATTGACAGACGGATCGGTGCGGCGTCTGCAGTGATGCGGGCTCTGCACCGGCCCGTTGTGGTGAAGAAGGAGCTGAGCCAGAAGGCGAAGCTCTCGATTTACCGGTCAATCTATGTTCCTACCCTCACCTATGGTCACGAGCTGTGGGTAGTGACCAAGAGAATGAGATCGCGAATACAAGCGGCTGAAATGAGTTTCCTCCGCAGGGTGTCTGGGCTCTCCCTTGGGCTCGGTATTGGCCCAACTTCTGGAAACATTCGTCGGTGAAATATTTGGCGCACACATACACAAATCTCTTCGGTTCTGTCGTCACTTTCCCAGAAAAAACTAAATCTGTCCACTGGCTCTTTAGAGGTTCTTATGCAGGAGCTCTAAACAGATTTTTTACATCCATGTACAGCGCAATGAGCTGGCCAAAGAGCTGTGGGCGGGGAAAGGCAGTTTTGGCATAGCCATATATGGGCTCTGGGTGGAAACAACCTCCACGTCATAAGCGGCAGCTTTCTCGATCAGGCCATCTGCATGATCACATTACCAAAGGCGGAGAATAATTTCCAGTGCATGGTTTAGGTCTATCGTCATTTTTAGCCACTGGAGGACCGCAGGCATAGCCTGACTACGTCATACTCACGATTCTAGTCAGAATGTGAGTCTGATACCGCTCAATAGAGTTTTGAGTATGGGGCGTGTTTCAACCGAACCAGGAGAAAAAATGCCTCTTCGCTCAATTGGATAGATCTACAACCAATCACAGCAACGTAGTATGTGACGTAGATTAAGCAACACACACTTGTTGTAGGAAGGACGCCAAAAACATCTTTTCTATCGATAAAAGCCTTTATCGTGTTCCTCTGTTCGTCTTTCAAAATGAATGCAATGTGGAGATCCTGTAGAACAGACTCGATGGCAGAATCTACACACCCTAGCTCTCCAACGGCAGCCATGTTTGTTTCAAACGAAGTCAAACCAAGCGCTCTTTAGTGACGTAGTCGATAATGTCCCTGTTGATCATCTGTCCATCATCGTATAAAGCCCGCCCTGGCAATCTGATTGGGTCGACCGATTCTTGGTTGGGCATAATGATTTCCCAACTGAGCAGAGCCAGACCGAACTTCCCGACCAAAACTTTTATGGGCGGGGCTAAGTTCGGCTGGCACCCAGGCTACCGCATGCAGGCTAGAAGAACTCATATTAATGTTAAACAACCTTAAAAAGTGAAAATGTCATGCCATGGCTCCTTTAAGAATAAAGAAAATAGTTAAATTACATAAGCAGAAATAAGAAATCGGCAAATCTGTACTTGCCTCATACATATCCAGCCCCTAATTGTTCTCTAAACTTAGAAACAATTACAAACAACATGAATGATATAACCATGGGGCAATTAACATCTTAAGAACAATCCTAAGTCTTGTCTTCTTTCTTCAGACATGCCGAGAACAGTCTTTACCTCCGTCTCATACTGCTTCTAGGAACAGACAGACCTTGGTGATGGGTCTGACTAGTTCACTGGTCTTAGTCTTTAGACGAACCCGGCGAACAAGTCCATGTTCATCTGGCAATGCCTCCATGACTTTGCCAATGACCCATGAGTTTCTTGGTGCAGTCTCATCCACCAACAAAACAATGTCCCCTGGCACAAAGTTGCGTGACACCCTTGACCACTTCTGGCGCGTCTTGAGCTCAGGCAGGTACTCTCTCACGCAACATTTCGGAAAAAGGTCCACCATATATTGGGTTTGCCTCCATCTTCGACGTGCATAGAGGTCCTCCAGCCTGAAAAGTCCTGGAGGTAGAGATGGCTTGGTCCTCAGCAGTAGGAGGTGATTTGGGCTGAGTGCCTCTAGGTCGTTGGGGTCACTGGAAGGGGTAGTAATGGGTCGACCATTAATGATGGCCTCAGCTTCACACAGAAGTGTTTGGAGGCTTTCCTCATCCAGATTCTGAGTCCTCAGGGTGGCATTGAGGATTTTCCTGGTGGACCTGATTAAATGCTCCCACACTCCTCCATGATGAGAGGCAGCTGGGGGGTTGAACATCCATTTTATGCCTCGTTGAAGCAATGTGTCCTCTATTTTTTTGAGGTGTTCCACTCTTGAATAGCCTTCTTGAGCTCTGTTCTGCCCCAACGAAATTGGTCCCATTGTCAGAACGTAGCTCCACAACTTGACCTCTTCGTGCGATAAACCGGCGAAGAGCATTAATAAAGGAGTCTCTAGCCCCTTTCACACTGCCGAATAACCCGCGTTTAATCCGCGAATTTAGCGTGTCCGCTGTTGCGTTCACACTGCCGACCCGGGCTGCCGCGTCAACTCGACTCGCCTTTCGACCCGCGTCGGACCCGCGTCTTTTTGCCGAGCTATATGGCTGATATATGTGTAATATATGGAAGAGTTATATGGCTGATATATGTGTAATATATGGAAGAGTTATATGGCTGATATATGTGTAATATATGGAAGAGTTATATGGCTGATATATGTGTAATATATGGAAGAGTTATATGGCTGATATATGTGTAATATATGGAAGAGTTATATGGCTGTTATATGTGTAATATATGGAAGAGTTATATGGCTGATATATGTGTAATATATGGAAGAGTTATATGGCTGATATATGTGTAATATATGGAAGAGTTATATGGCTGATATATGTGTAATATATGGAAGAGTTATATGGCTGATATATGTGTAATATATGGAAGAGTTATATGGCTGATATATGTGTAATATATGGAAGAGTTATATGGCTGATATATGTGTAATATATGGAAGAGTTATATGGCTGATATATGTGTAATATATGGAAGAGTTATATGGCTGATATATGTGTAATATATGGAAGAGTTATATGGCTGTTATATGTGTAATATATGGAAGAGTTATATGGCTGATATATGTGTAATATGTGGAAGAGTTATATGGCTGATATATGTGTAATATATGGAAGAGCTATATGGCTGATATATGTGTAATATATGGAAGAGTTATATGGCTGATATATGTGTAATATATGGAAGAGTTATATGGCTGTTATATGTGTAATATATGGAAGAGTTATATGGCTGATATATGTGTAATATATGGAAGAGTTATATGGCTGATATATGTGTAATATATGGAAGAGTTATATGGCTGATATATGTGTAATATATGGAAGAGTTATATGGCTGTTATATGTGTAATATATGGAAGAGTTATATGGCTGATATATGTGTAATATATGGAAGAGTTATATGGCTGATATATGTGTAATATATGGAAGAGTTATATGGCTGTTATATGTGCAATGTTGTGTATAGTGCCTTGTGTTTTTTGTATTGATATATGTTTGCTACCTTCATTTTCTTCGGGATTAATAAATAGTACTTTACTCTACTCTACTCTATTTAACCCTACCTCCGACGCATGGCTTGTGCCTACGTCATTGGACACGCCCAGCATTTATGTGTTTCATGTGACGCTCTGCCACTAGGCCACGCCCCCTGAACTCGGCTTCAGGCGACACGGGTCACCCTGACACGCCAAGCGTTCACATTGCTCGACGTGGGTCGAAGGTGCAATTTGGACCCGCTAAGGTAGCGGGTCGCAATGTGAAAAGGGGCTTATGTCTAGAGATGCAGCCACTTCTAAGCGGACGGCCCGAATGGCTAAGCAGGTGAAGATAATACCGTAGGTCTTTGGCCAAGATAGCGGGATGTTTGGATTCTTCTGGCATGGTTGCGCGGTTTTAGCCTGCCTCCAAGTCTCAGAATACCGTCTTGAAGAATCGGGTTTAGCTTGTAGATGCGGCTATTCTTTTTTGATAGGTTCACCCTTTTTTAAGGAGTTGATTTCCTCTTGGAACCTTTTTCTCTGACAGTGGTGTATGATCTCTAATTCAGCTTCTTTCAGATCATCCACTGTGAGGGTTACTTTGCTGAGGTCAGAAAACACAAGAGCTACATCTCAGACTCTGCAGGCCTCAGTTAGCATGTTAAAGGTTAAAGGTCACCCCAAGGTCAAAAACCCAAGAGCTACATCTCAGACTCTGCAGGCCTCAGTTAGCATGTTAAAGGTTAAAGGTCACCCCAAGGTCAGAAACCCAAGAGCTACATCTCAGACTCTGCAGGCCTCAGTTAGCATGTAAAAGGTTAAAGGTCACCCCAAGGTCAGAAACCCAAGAGCTACATCTCAGACTCTGCAGGCCTCAGTTAGCATGTTAAAGGTTAAAGGTCACCCCAAGGTCAGAAACCCATGAGCTACATCTCAGACTCTGCAGGCCTCAGTTAGCATGTTAAAGGTTAAAGGTCACCCCAAGGTCAGAAACCCAAGAGCTACATCTCAGACTCTGCAGGCCTCAGTTAGCGTGTTAAAGGTTAAAGGTCATGACGGCACAGTTAGAAACAGACTGAGCAAGTATGGCTTGTGTGGAAGGGCTGCAGGAGAAAGCCTCTTCTCTCTAAAGACAAATGATGTTTGGTCATAATGCACAGCAGCACGTTTGGATGGTGGAAGGTATCTGCTAAAACATCATAAGAGAACTGAGAATAGATGAAAGCTGCACACCAGCAGTCCAATCATGAGGTAACCAGCTTTCTGAAGAAGAAGGCGGTTTTAGAAAGAAACAGAAAAACAATCCTGACAAAGATCTGTGTTTTCTCTCAAAGGAACGTGCTTCCTCCTGCTTTCTTTCCTTGTGGGAGGGATGTGGGTAATCTAAAGATTTATCCCCTTAACGCCTGAATTTATATAGCTGTATATAAAAAAAATACAGCTATATGTGTTTTAGTCTTTAAGTAGATGGTAAATAATGCTGAGATTATTTATTTCACTTTTGTACGAAAAATAAATAGAATAATTTGTATGTTGCAAATTTGCAACAACAGTTATCCTGGTCAATTTGGAGTCAACGGTTACTCCAGCTACGGTTTGTAGCATATATGCGACAATAGGCGTTAAGAGGTTAACAGTGTTCATTTAAATGTGTTCTGAGTATGACACCTGCTGCTGAATCAGTAACTTCTGAATCTTTTCTCCTCAGAGAAACACGCTGGGGGTGAATGTTTTCCTGCACTGATCCACAAAGTGAGTCTGACTGCAGTTCATTTGGCTTTCACTGAATAGATGTTACACACATTATCTTTGGTTCCAACATGTCCAGCTGAAATAATCTTTCTCCGTCTGCATTTCTAAAACATGAGTGAGAAGTAAAAAGACAGATCAGTTTAAATCACAGCTGATGACTGAATTAAACAACATTTCCTTTGAATTACCAGATAAAAACGATGGAGTCTGTTACAGAGCTGCTGCTGGAAAAGTTGGCTGAGCTGAGTGACCGTTCGCTCAAAGACTTCTGGATCACATTTTTTCGTAAAACTCAACAAGTCGGGCCTCATTATGTAGAACCATGGACGCTGCTGGATGTGCCAAACATACAGGATTTGGTGTTTTCAATGGTTCAGACTTACGGCCAACAGGCGGTGGAGCAAACTGAGAAGATTTTACAGGAAATAAAGGAGACTGATCAGCTGGCAGAATCCAGCTTTGGGCCAGAAAGTAAGACAACAAAGACAAAACATGTGCAAATCATAAAACTTTGCCACTCACGAGTGTCTTTTGTGTCTTTTCCTCCTCAGAGAAACTCTCTGTGGGTGAACAGCGAGGTCTGATCCACAAAGTGAGTAACGTGACATCAGTCTGACTCAGAACGTGACGGCTTTCATTCAGCAGATGCAGGCTGAGTCCTCACTCTGAACATGTTACTGATTCAATGCAAACACGTGTTTAATGCCAGATGTTTGTAAGGAGCACAGGAGGAATGAATCGAGGGATAGAAATGAATTACACAACCTTAAACACAGACACAGATATGAGATCCTGTTATGGATTTCTGTGTTTACACTCTCAGAAATAGGGGCACAGTACGAGTCCTTTTTTGTCCCCTGAGGTACAATCTATACTAATGTACCCCCTAGGGTTAATCATTAGACCTAAAGGTACCTATATGTACCTTTTTTCTGTGTTAGGCTACTTCAGTATAAGGGCACAAAATTGCCACCAGAGGTAAAGATTGGTCTCTGTAAGGTACAAACCACAAGGGTACAAAACTATACCTTCTGAGGGTACTGCCCCAAGGACAAGCCATCGTACCCCTAAAGGTACAATTCTGTACTTTAGTTTCTGAGAGTGAAGCAGCAATAAACATTGAGAGCTGCAGGCTGTAAATAAAATTTATGTTCTACCTTTCTACCTTTAAAGCCGGGGGCGCTGTTGCGTTATTCTACCATTAAGGCCGGTAGAGTGTACACGTCTTTTTTCCTGTATAAGTACGGTGGCCGACACGTGCAAACGCGCTGCAAACGCTGAAACAAATCCAACAGTAAAATGCTGCAAGAGAAAAATGCGGCAATAACAAAAACGACCGGAGCACACGCGCTGCAAACCCCAAAACACATGCAAGAGAGAAACGCTGCAAACCCCAAAACACATGCAAGAGAGAAACGCTGCAAACACCAAAACACATGCAAGAGAGAAACGCTGCAAACACCAAAACACATGCAAGAGAGAAACGCTGCAAACCCCAAAACACATGCAAGAGAGAAACGCTGCAAACCCCAAAACACGTGCAAGAGAGAAACGCTGCAAACCCCAAAACACGTGCAAGAGAGAAACGCTGCAAACACCAAAACACATGCAAGAGAGAAACGCTGCAAACACCAAAACACATGCAAGAGAGAAACGCTGCAAACCCCAAAACACATGCAAGACAGAAACGCTGCAAACCCCAAAACACATGCAAGACAGAAACGCTGCAAACCCCAAAACACGTGCAAGAGAGAAACGCTGCAAACTTCAAAACACATGCAAGAGAGAAACGCTGCAAACTTCAAAGCACATGCAAGAGAGAAACGGTGCAAACCCCAAAACACATGCAAGAGAGAAACGCTGCAAACCCCAAAACACATGCAAGAGAGAAACGGTGCAAACTTCAAAACACATGCAAGAGAGAAACGCTGCAAACCCCAAAACACATGCAAGAGAGAAACGCTGCAAACCCCAAAACACGTGCAAGAGAGAAACGCTGCAAACCCCAAAACACATGTAAGAGAGAAACGCTGCAAACCCCAAAACACATGCAAGAGAGAAACGCTGCAAACCCCAAAACACATGCAAGAGAGAAACGCTGCAAACCCCAAAACACATGCAAGAGAGAAACGCTGCAAACCCCAAAACACATGCAAGAGAGAAACGCTGCAAACCCCAAAACACATGCAAGAGAGAAACGCTGCAAACTTCAAAACACAACGGAAGTTCGCCAGGCCACTAGGGGGTCTCGACCTGTGGGATGGGGGATCGGAGTTATGTCGCTATCGTTTCTCTCTTGCATGTGTTTTGGTCTTCACTGTCCTACAGAGATGTATAGTAACAAAGTAGAACTACTTCACTACTCTACTTAAGTACTAAAATGCTGTATCTGTACTCTACTGGAGTATTATTTTTTTCTCCTACTTCCACTTTTACTTCAGTACATATTTTCAATGAATTTAGTACTTTTACTCCGATTCATTTTTTATGTGCTGCATCGTTACTCGTTATTATAAACGCACACACACACACACATAAAAACGTACACTCATTCATGCACAAACACACCCACACGCATACAAACACGCAAACATACATATAAAAGCACACACACAGAGACACACAAGCATGCACATAGTTTAAAAAGGGGAAAAGTTGTAGAGAAAAAAAAGCACAAGCAGGAAAGAGAGGGGAGGGATGCTTTAAATGGAGAGGGGACATGCTTGATCTGTTTGTTCACAAATAGTTAAGCCCAGTGTTTTCAGGTGTTCTAATCACTTTTTGTTTTTACATGACTTTTGTATTTGTATGTGGCCTACTGGCCTTGAGATTTTTTTAACAAGTTGAAAGAAAATGACAAGGATGAAAAGAAAATGTGTAATGTGTGAAGTGATGGGAGATGCTTTAAAGGGGGAAGGGACATACTTGCCAATACATATTCTTTTGTTCAAAAGAGTTAAGCTCAATGTTTAAAGGTGCTCTTGTACATTCCGCTGTACTGCTGTTACAGCCAAACATTTTGAATAATATAAACAATTTAATTTTCAAACTTTCGACTGATTTCTTTAATAACTACACTACACAATACTTTTACTTTCAGTACTTGAGTAGTAATTTTAAGAATAAACTACTTGCAATACATAAGTACAAAACATGTTTAATACTTTAGTACTTCCACTCAAATACGGTGCTTAAAGAGCACTTCTACTTCTACTCAAGTCACTTTTTTGATAGAGTACTTGTACTTCTACTCAAGTCTGAATCGCTAGTACTTTATATGTATGCTGTCCTATAATAAAGGCATAACATTCTTTAAAGGTAGAATAACGCAACAGCGCCCCCGGCTTTAGAGGTAGAAATGTGGCAATGCTTTCCCGGCCAAAATGGGTTAAGAAGCTGAAGGAGGAAAAGTTCATTATTCCTCCTCTTGTCATTTTTCAGCCTGTTTTGCTGATGATCAGAAACAGTAAACAGCCCTCTGTAGTCCATCCTGCAGCATGTACCAAATGCATCGGGCCGTGTGTGATCTTGCTGACATGTTTGTAACCGTCTCAGTGGGTTGAATATCTGTCTCATGCATGTACTGACTGTTCCAGGTGGCAACGGTGGCAGCTGTCAAACAGCTGCTTTTAGGGACTTTGAATGATTTGAAGCCTGAGGAGCTCCTGAAATTCAGAAGACTTCTGATGCCGGTGACCTTCCTGACTTTTGGTTCAGCCAGTTGGAGTCGTACAGAAAGCAGCACAGGCACAGTGGATGAGATGGTGATGGAGTTTGGACAGCAGTCTGTGGAGTTGACCCGAAAGGTTCTCGAGTACCTGAACAGAACCGATCTGGTCCAGAGGTTCTTGGAGACCAGCTCAGCACCAAACAGTAGGACAATAACAACAGAAATCTGAGAAATAAACTGGATGCTAACATTTGGGGGATAAACTCAGTAAGATTTGTAATGTTGAAGAAAGAAGACGTCTGCACTGGAAAAATCTAAATCTTACCAAGTATATTTGTCTCATTGAGTATCTCATTACACTTAATATAAGACACAACTGCCTAACAAGCACCATTTCAGCCAGATATAGGGACTTGTTTTAATACAATACATCTGGAATATCTTGTTAAATGAAAAAGCATTGAAAACATCTTGTTTTGAGTCATATTTCACATGAAACAAGCTTTTTCTTTTCATTTAAAGAGGTTTTTAAGCTAATTTCAAGATCTTTTATCTCAAAAGTCCTAAATATCACGTCTTATTTCAAGAAATCTTGACAAGCCGATTTTCAGTAGTTCCATTGGCAGATTTTTTGCTTATTTCAAGCAAAAACATCTTGTATTTGTTGTTGTTTTTTTACTTATTTTTGGAGGGGCATTTTTTCCAGTGTGTTTTCCAGTATTTATATTATCAAAGGAAAGAAAATGGCGGTGTGAGTGTCAGTGTTGGGGCTGTGAGACACAGCTCATATTCTTTATCATTGCTGAGAAGGTTCAAATTGAGTTTTGTTTAGTTGTACAATCATGCTTCTGATACAAAGAGTTAAGATATAATTATGAAATCAGTCGTTCACGAGTGTCTTTTGTGTCTTTTCCTCCTCAGAGAAACTCTCTGTGGGTGAACAGCGAGGTCTGATCCACAAAGTGAGTAACCTGACATCAGTCTGACTCAGAACGTGACGGCTTTCATTCAGCAGATGCAGGCTAAGTCCTCACTCTGAACATGTTACTGATGCCTCCCTTTGACCCGCCGTGGAAGAGTTGCAGTCTGTAACTTAACAAAATAACCGTGTCTCAGCATCTAAAAGAGAAGGAAAAGGACTCGTTGTTTTGTGGAGAATTTAGTTTGATGTTAAAAAACGTAATGAGACAAATAGATCAATATGTTCTGTTCTATGTACACACACACACACACACATATATATAATGGATGTACTGACTGTTCCAGGTGTCATATCTGACAGCTGTGAAACATCTGCTTTTGGAAACTCTGAATGATTTGAGCGACGAGGAGCTGAACAGATTCGGAGAGTTGATGATCTCTCAGGAGAATCTCTCACACATGTCATGGACATGGCTGCATGCAGACAGGTTACTTATAGCTTATGTGATGGTGGAGGAGCTGAACCAGCAGTCTGTGGAGGTGGTCAGTGAGACTCTCATGGAGATGAAGAAGACTGATCTGGTGCAAAGACTCACAGACAGAAGCTCAGTACTCAAAGGTAAGCTGAACTAGTTCAAACTGGATCATCACCTGTACTAAACAGAAGCAACGAGGTTCATAAAGCTGTACGGAAATATCTGACTCAATGCACACGTCTCCTTGTTGCTCAGTGTTTTTAGCTGGATTCTTTAGTTCTGCATGTATAATGTGCATGTTTAACTTTGACCAAAGACGACTCCATCTGGATGTGAGATGACATCATAATGATCTGTTTTTTCTCAGAGGAACTCTCTGGGGATGAGCATGGAGCTGCGCTGTTGAAGGCAGTAAGTGTGACATCACAGCTTTCATTCAGCATGAAAATCAATCTCACCTTTAACATTTTAAATGAGGCCGCAAACAAAACTCGTGTTTGAAACTAGACGACTCTTAAAGTTTCCAGTCTGAGGCCACGGTCCAAAGCAGAGAAGAGTGGATTTCCCGCTCCATGTTGGGAGTGAGTCGCTGCCTGGAGTAGAGGAGTTTAAGTATCTCTGGATGCTGTTTAAGAAGCGGGGTAGAATAGAGCGTGGGATTGCCAGTGTTGTTTTCAGCGTTTGCACTGAAGCAGATGCTGAACTCGTCTGTTGTGTTCAGAGAGAGCTGAGCCGAAAGGCGAAGCTGTCCAACCACGAACTGATCTACTTTCATAGGGCCATGATCTGTGGGACCAAATGAATTAGATTCCAATCACAAGCAGCTGAAAGGAGCTTTCTTGGAAGGATGGAAACCTTTCAGGCATATAAGAGTGTAATGGATGGGACAGAGAATTTCAGCCAGACAGCCAACAAAGGGTTAAAAGGTTTATTGTGACAAAAGAGTTCTGGACAGGAACCACCAGCAGCAGGACTGGGGACAGAGAAACAGGTTAGTGGCAAAGATCCAGAACAATGATGGAGAGTTCTGAAAGGTTGCCACCAACCTTTTCGGAATCTGTTCGTGGCTGTGGGCAGAGGTTCCGTTCCTGTGTGGGATGGTTAGGCGTGAACCAGAGGCGAGGCCTAGAAAACCTTTGGGGTCCAGTAGAGGGGCAGAACAGAGCTCGAAATCCAAGAGGCGAAAACAAGGTCAGAACCAGGGAGGCAGAAGCAAACAATCCTTTCATGGGGCTAGGCAGGAGACGATGGTCGAGAGGCAGAAACCGGGTCGGTGTCCAGAACAGAGATATCCAACGAGGGCCAGGCAGAACAGGGAAATCCGTGGGGAAGAACGAGATCAAGAACAAGGTCAGGCAAAGAGAGAACGCTGGTTATCTACTAACACGAGGCTTTCAAAAATCTGGCGTCATCTGCTGAATATAAGGGCTGATGAACAGGTGAGTCAGGAGTCTGATTGCTCTGCAGAGCAGCAGCAGGCAGGTGGACGAGCCAGAATCATAACATAAGAGATTCTCAGTCAGACTGAGGTCAGGGCTTTGACCATCATTCCAAGAAGTTCAAACTTTCCATGAAACACTTGTTTCTGTAGTGGTGTGATTTGAGTCATCATGCTGAAAAGGGAACCTCAGCTTTTCCTCAACAGTTTACCTGCATTTAGCCTGATGAATCATTCCTTCAGTCATGACCACATTCCCAAGCCCTGCCAAACAGCCCACAGCATGATTGTTCCACCACCGTGCTTTACTGTGGTGATGTTATTCTCAGGGTGCTGACTTTGTACCATTCGTGCCACATGTGGTGTTTTTCTTTGATCCAACTTAATTCTCATGTTGCCAGAGGACCTTCTTACCCATTTTTGAGGAGTCTCCCAGATGCCTTTAGGTGAACTCTAAATATTCTATCTTCTTTTTTCTGAGCACTCTTTCATAAAGTCCATCTTTGAGGAGTGTGGGACTTACCAGAGTCCTGTGGACAGACGCTCCATTGATGCTTTTTCGAGTCCCTGCGTGTCCCTGGTTGAACACTTTGTTGGGATGGCCTCTCTTCTCTGACAGGTGTCATCCCTTCCTGCTGTTGATGCTCTTGTCACACCTCTGAGTGCCCTGAAACAACAGGAAACCTTGTGCACACCAGGGAGAAGGCTTTGTTTACACTGGATCTGTCGGAGCTGTAATTATTGACTGTGAAATCAGAACTGAGCCGTCACTTTTGGAACCTTAGGTCCTTCTGATCTGACTCGGATGAGGAAGGGTCCCTTGATCCAGAGAGGAGGGGATCATACCATGTTGAAGTCGTGTTTTCCAGAACTTTCCTAACGAACATGACCCGTCTCTCTGAAGGTCTGCATCCAAGCTGTCGACAGAAGGACAAATCTCTGGCTCATGTAATGCACTCCTGACACATCTCCAGTCAGACAGGAACTCCCTCAGGCTGGTTCTGGTTGTTCAAAGCGAAGCAGAGTCATATGCTGTGTTCGAAACCGCATACTACATACCAGGGCCGCCGATAGGGGGGGACAAACGGGTATTTTGTCCCGGGCCCAGGAATGGGGGGGGGGCCCAAAAAAAAAAGGAATATGTGCATTAGTCCGCAAATATGTCCAAATGTTTCAGGCACGCACACCAATCAGGCTGAATTGATTTGATCTGGTCAGCTGAATGGCAGCCAGTGTAACGCGGCTCTGGTTTAACCTTATTTTGTTTAAAATAAGCCAGTATAGACATGGCAACGTGTGAAAATGCCATTTAGATAGAGTTGAACGTAACGAATGGGTTATAAACGTGACGTTTTTGGGGGGGGCCCATTCAGAGATGTGACGTCACGTTACGTTGCATCTTGGGTAGTTTGAGTATGAGTAGTAACCTCATGATGCATACCCAACATTTCGGAGAAACTAGTATGCATCCGGGAACTTCTGCTTACTCAAACTCGCATACTAACTCAAAAAGTTAGTATGAGTAGTAGGAGAAGGATGCGGTTTGGAACACAGCCAAAGACTTTGTTTTAGCTTATTATGCAAAGGGCCCTGAGGTGTTTGTTTTATTGTAAACTGGTTCTATCTGGATAAAACTAAAGTGATTGAATTAAAAGTTGTTAACAGAAGAAAACCTGAGAATGAACGCTCTGGGATTAATCACACCTACCAGCTAAGGCAGCGGGAACTCAGGGCCCTGAAACACCAGTCAGAGAATCAGCTGTTGGGAATGTTGGTGTTTTTTATGGACATGGGTCATCATGCAAACATTCAGATTAAAACACTGATACTGATAAAACGTGAAGAAATGCAGCTTTAACTTTGCCATCTGAGGAAATGCACCTTTAAGAATGAATTCTTTGTTTTTTTCAGATAGCAGCAGAGACAGCTGATAAACAGATTCTTCTGGAGACTCTGAAGAGTTTGAGTAAAACAGATCTTTTAAAATTCACATGGTTGCTGGAGCTGACATGTTTCCAGAGGGGCGTCCCAGAAATCCCTCACTATAAGCTGGAGTACCGTCCCATGACAGCTGAAATAGTGAATCTGGTGGTGGAGCTTGGCCAGCAGTGGGTGGAGGTGACCAAAGAGGTTTTCATGGACATGAACAGGACTGACCTGGTCCAGAAGCTATCAGAGACCAGCTCAGCATCCAAAGGTGACTTATGTGGAAAACAAATGTGGAAAAGCTGGTACTCAGAACGTCATCTGGATCATTTTATGTTTCTGAACGACATGAAATTTAGCGAAGACACTGAAGGTCCAAAGAAGCTGAACCACAGTGACTGTGTTTGAGCGTAGACTTTTCTTCTCGTCGGTTTAATTTTCAGTAGAGTTTGGAACAGCTGGGCTGACTGCAGGGACCTTTGGTGCAAACATTGGTGTTTCTCAGAGGATCAAACCTGAGTGGGTTTGGTTATTCTCTCACTTTTGATCTCAGACAACCAGCATGTCAGTGGTTTTGTGTTTTCCAACACTTTAGGTGTGCATGTGGTCCATTTGCTGTGATAATGTAAAACAGCATCGCTCGCGTTTTTAAAGTCGTCAGGACTTTAGCTTTCCTGTGGTGTTATTACAGAACAGAGTGCATATGAAGAGCTTCCTTTTCCTCCTCTGAGGCTTCGGTCAGCAGCGTGTCCTACTGAACATGCTGATGATCAAACATGAAGACAGTTAAAGGGATAGTTCGCCTCTTTTCACATGAAGCTGTGTAACATCCCATATCAGCAACATCATTTCTGAACATCTTCTTACCCCCTGCTGCGTCCTGTGAGCAGAGTTCCAGCCTCGTTTTGGTGTTGATGAAGGTAGTCCGGCTAGTTTGCTGGGGTCCCGAAAATAAAGCGTCTTGCTTCTCAAAATAATATGGCGCTATTTTTGCCTCCCTTTATATAAATGCGTTCAGCCGCCTGCCGACAGCCGTGCCTGTTACGGTGTTTGCAGGCAGTGATACGAAGGGAGAGAAAATAGGGCCAAGCGATTGTGAGCTCTGACTTTTTCCTGGAGAATGATTTTGTGATGCAAATGTATTACTCTGTTGAACGCATATTGTTCTGAGAAGCAAAACGCTTTATTTTTTAAACCCCAGCCAACTAGCCGGACTACCTTCATCAACACCAAAACGAGGCTGGAACTCTGCTCACAGGACGCAGCAGGGGGTAAGAAGATGTTCAGAAATGATGTTGCTGATATGGGATGTTACACAGCTTCATTTCAAAAGAGGCGAACTGTCCCTTTAACACAATTTTATTGGATTCTTTAATATTGTAATCAAACTCTGTGTTTTAACAAGGACCTTCAGGAAGTCTGAAGCCAGAGGGCCGTGGAAGTGGCATGGTATTTCCTTACATTTATTCATCAGATCAAGTTATTGATCTTTAATTGATTTACGAATTTAAATGAAGAGTCGGTGAGAATATTCTGCACTTGTGTATATAAATGATTATCCTCTGCAGCAGGGCTCCGGTGGCTGGACTAAACTTGAACCTGAGGTGAACAGTTCAGATACAGACGAGGCTCCGACTTACAGGTAAAAATAACATCCTCAACTACAGGAAAAAGTTAAGCTTGAATTTCATTTTCAGAAGAAAAACTGTGATTCTGATGGATCACAATAAAAGTGTTAGTTGTGTTCTGCTGGTCAAATGTAACCAGGGCAGCTACTTTTACATTTCCTCTGTTGGGTCCCTCCATGTTTTTATTAGAAGCTTGTTTTTTAACTCCCATTTCAGCCTTCAGTCTGACGTGGGACACTTTGAGTGCAGCATCTCTGGTTTGCGCTGGGTCTGCAAGGAAAAGGTTGGCTTCAGCTACCAGTTCGGCTCTTGGGACGGACACATGGAGCGAATGGAAAGCAGACGATACTCACCTGCAGGTCCTCTGATGGACGTCACAGTCACTGCTGGGAGGTTAGACGAGGTGCACCTGCCCCACTGGATCTGCATCGGTAGGAAACTCATTCCTTTTACATTTCTAACGGTTGAACAGATGCTGGCCTGTTGTTCTAAATAACTGCGCTGGTGTATTTTTTGTGCAGATGACATCCCGAACTTACTGCATAATTTTGCAGTGCTGCACATAAATGACTGCGGA
The DNA here is from genome assembly GCF_027942865.1 of Odontesthes bonariensis. Taxonomy (NCBI): domain Eukaryota; kingdom Metazoa; phylum Chordata; class Actinopteri; order Atheriniformes; family Atherinopsidae; genus Odontesthes; species Odontesthes bonariensis. The sequence goes on from NC_134510.1 coordinate 39,093,666, forward strand.
GAAGTCCTGGAAAAAGTCTCCGAGGTCACACCGACGCACGTCACGTTAGCCGAGCCCAGTTTCACTTCGTTGGCAGCCCTGATAAATTCCATCTTTCGTGTGAAAATCAACTGTAACATGTTGATATATTACCAACCCAACGAGCAGTTCCTCAAACTCCGCGTCTACCTGATCCCACATGATGCTGCTCTTCAACAGGTGACTGAATGTCCGATCCGGAGTTATGTGTGTAGAGACTGATGAACAGAAACATGTTCGGTCCAGCACTAAAGTCCTGATCCAGCCCTCATTTCTTTAGGACTTAGGCTATGTACACATGTAGCCGGGTATTTTTAAAACCGAATATTTCCCCCCCTCCGTTTATAAAATAATTTGTATCCAGATTACCTCGTTTTCGAAAAAAAAAACTTCCACACATAAACGAACATCTGCGTTTTCAATCACATTCATAAGCATCCAAACCTGTAGATGTCGAATTGCGTCCCGGTCTGATCCAAAACCGGCGTCAACGATTTTCGGCGAAGAACATGCCTAAGTGGAGTTGTTATAAGGGGGTAAATCACCGACCGCAATGTTGCCCGTCGCCTATGCTCTTGGAGCAGTAGTTGGGCGTGTAAAATCAAGGCAGTAAACAGCGCCTGCACAATAATAACCACCACAGTTCTCAAGGCATCCGTGCTTCTTCAGTAAACAAAGGTCGCACGTTTGACGTCAGAGCAGATTTGTTGTTGTTTTGGCGCATATTGTGATGTTCGAAAACGCAAAACTCCGGTTATCTCTGTCTACACGCAGCTGCATAAACGGAGTTTTCAGAAATCTTCACTTTGCCCGTAGTTTTTAAAAATATTCGTTTATGATGCGGTTTCATGTGGATGACAGGTCCAAACGTAGAAAAATATATTCGTTTTAGCAGATACCCGGCTACGTGTAGATGGGGCCTTAATCTTTTAAAGTGTTCTCCAGCTTTCTAAAGGTCGTTGCTGCTGTTTCACTCACAGTTAGAGTTGCCAACTCCTTGAAAAAAAAATAAGGGACACCTCATTGGCAGGAACGGCCGACCCTTTCCTGGCGGCGTGTATCCCTTTTCCAACCCAGTATAGACAAAACCACGCCCCCTCCCGCAGTACGGAAGCCTAGTCGGGACGCGAGAGACTAACCCAATAGAAACTAGTACGAGAACGCGCAGCGCAAAGTCTCTACCATCCACCAGCTCTGTAATGTCGTCATATACCCTGTGTATTTACTTATGTTGCCAGTGGCTTAGGTATTAATGGCTGTGTGCTGAATTATTTTGAGGAGACAGCAAATTTACACTCTTACACTGTTATACAAGCTGCACAGTCACTACTTTACATTGTAGCAAAGTGTAATTTCTTAAGGATTGTCCCATGAAAAGACAGATTCAATTTTGTTAAAAAAATGTCGACGTTGGACTTACTTCTGTGATATACTGTACTTATTGTCTGTTTCTTTTAAATGCTTTAACGCTTGCCTTTAATATCTTTTAATTGCCTCCCAAAACGAATTCAAGAATATAAAAAAATATGATGGGAGATAATCGTGTCTTAGAATCTTTAACAGAGTGGCCAAACCACGCTGTCAGTCATGATAATTTATTAACATTACTAAAATATTCGGGTATGATAGGAGATAATCGCTAGAATATTTAACAGAAAGTGACCAGTCAAGCACGTGAAACAACACTGTCATGACAATAAATTAACATTACTAAACTGACTGCTTCACACACTAAAGATATGCGATAGCCGATAGCCTAGCACATAGGCGAGCTGCGTCTTTTCGCATTTGTGATCAGAATGACATATGCGCTCATGACAATAAATAAACATTACTAAATGACTGCTTTTACACAGTAAAGTTACGATGGCGGGGGAGCGATGATAGCGTATGGGTACCTGCTGCTTCGCGTCGGCATACCGTACTGCGGAAGTGGGCGTGGTTTTGTCTAAACTGGGTTGGAAAAGGGATACACGCTTCCTGGCGTGGTGATTTTTTTTTTTTTTGTAAGTGAAATGATTTTTTTAACTATTTGACTGGAACCTGAATTGTTAAAATGTATATTTTTGAGTGATATAAACACATGAAAAACAAATTTTTAAAGCTGCCGTTGGCAGGTTTTCAAAATTCCGAGTCTAAAGTCGGAAAATTCGAATGGATACAACTTTCAGGTCCCTCCCCCTCTGTGGACGAGGTTGTGCACGTGAGTTCACACCAGTGTGCGCGCACACAAGCTGGGGCAGACTCACGCTCAGTATGGAAGACAATAAAACAGCATATTTAATATTCTACTTCCAGAATCCCATGACAGTTCAAGCTAATAAGACTAAAAAAAAAAAGTTGCCGATGGCAGCTCTAACCAGAAATGTACTTTATTACAAAATAACAAAATAAACTGAATAAAATAAATATCTTCCTTGAACAGAAATCTGTCTTAAACTTAAAACTGTATAAATAAATATAAAACAATAGATAGACGATAACAAGAGTGCAAACAGACTTGTAAACTTGTAAACATATTTAAAAATAGAACTTATGAACTTAATGCACAACTCAACTCAATGAATATATTACCGCGCACCTTTTCCACCCAGGTGTTTACCTTCTCCCATTCCTCTCTGTATTTTTGCAGTGCCGGCGTCTGCGTCTCTGTCGCGGTCACCCGTGCTGCTTTGTTGTCTTCCGCTATCTTCTTCGCAGCTAGGCAACCTCGACCAATGAGATGAGCGGGATTCCGTATTGTCGTACTCCTTTATGAATGTGCTGTCAGCTCATTGGTCACAGAGCAAGTTTACCTTCCATTTTCGTATAAAGCGCCGTGTTATTCATTTATTCCACTGACATTTTATGGACTATTTTCGATCCTCACGATAATACGGGACAAAGTGCGTCCCTGTTCCAGCTCAATACGGGACGCGCACATTTGTTTCTAAATACGGGATGATTCCGTTTTTCAAGGGACGGTTGGCAACCCTACTCACAGTCCACACAGAACAGACAACTGAGCAAAGAAGCCGTTTTAAAGTGGATCTTTAGGCACTTTGTTCCCAGCAGCCTGTCACAGTTAACTGTTCCCTTCTACATTTCTTCATTTTCATAACTCTCAGACTTTATAAAGTAAATATGAATATGAGTTATTTGCTCATGAATTTAAAGGTGCTAGAGAAAGGTTGAATGGGGCATTAATCCTTGTTCTGTGATGTGATATGTAGCACAAACAAAATTGGTTGGGTCTGTAATGGCTCAGAACCTCCCTAAAAGGCTCTCTGAAACAGCTGTTACTATGCTGGGTTTAGAATGCGTCGTTTGCCCTTATTGGCGTCGTTTCAGAGCTTTTCTGGCAACCTCATTATGAAATGCAGGTAGGTGTTGGCGCTATTCGGTTGCCATTGCTTGATTGGCTGCCCTTGCTCTCACTGAAAAGAAAGTACTCCCTTTGGCTTCATTTGTTTTGTTTTACTTCGGTTACTGTGACTTCCAAAGGTTATGCATTGAAACAAGCAAGCTGGCCTTTGCAGGCTTACTTACCGCCTGCATAATAGTGTAAATAGCTAGATGCTAAGGGGTTAGCTCATTCCCTTTAGATGAACAAGCCAGAGCTAACGTGCAATTCTTACAACAGGAATATGGCACAACACACATTTAAAACAAAATAAAATGTGATACTTACATTCTGTACTGATTGCTGGGGTTGATTTTGTTGCAAAGTCGGAACTGACCCTCTACTGAGCATTAAATTCCGACTGAAGCCTGCTCGGAATCGTGCAAGGTTTGTGAAACTGTACTCCGTGAAGGGGCGTGTCTGAAAGGGGGTGGCTGTGGATTTGGGTGTGGGGGGGCGATTGCGCCAAAAGATACGTCACTTAAAGACCTCATGACACGTGGAAAATACTGTAATATACATAAACACATTGAAAGTACACATACAAAATAGTCACTTGAAGCTGGTTTTAATCATTATGATAGAGAAATTGAGTTTGTACGGCCTTTTAAAAGTGCGATTTTTGCGAACTGCTGGCGAGCTTCCTATTAGTCCGTCACGTGACCTATGACGTACACTCCGGAACGATCCTGACATCTGTCATAGCTACAACAGGGATTCTGACAACTCCTCCGAATCCTCCTCGGATCCTGACACATTTTTCGAAGTGGCATAGTCCGACCAAATGCTGGAGGACAATGTGAGGGGCGTTATGCCCTAATTTACTAGCCATACCTGGATGAGTTGGAGCCACACGGTTCCACGGAAAGTTCGGATGGCGAGGCGGAAGGCGCTGTTGCTCATATGCTATAGCCCAGCTCCTGACCAGTGAAGTTCTGTGACAATTGTAAGATTATTTCAAGCCCCTTGCCTTTATCTGTTATATTTTAGGTCCGGGATGGCCAACCCGCGGCTCCTCAGCCGCATGCGGCTCTTATGTTCATATCAAAATTTGTGTTTGTGGGTTTTTTTTTTTTATGTGCGTCTTTGCTTCGTTTGAGTTCAATACGGCAGCGGTCTCCAACCTTTTTTGCTCCATGGATCGGTTTAATGTCAGACAATATTTTCATGGACCGGCCTTTCAGGCGTGGCGGATAAATACCACAAAAATAAAATGATACAACCAACACAGACTCTGTGGTATTTGGTAAATATAATAATAAACTTGAATCCACTGTGTACTTGTATGTAACTTTATTAGCAGCGTCCTGATAAAACATCCTCTCTGCCTCCTAACGCTTTCTGGTCGCTATGGTAACGCTTAAACATGTGTTCAAAATGCAGCTTTCTTTTTCTTGGTGGTCACAGCCTCTTCTTCTGTCTCCTCATGGGAAGAAGCTTTCCAAACACGTCTGTTTTTGACTCATTTTTGCTCGGTTCGTGGGTTTAATATCAGCGCTGATGTGACCGAGACGAGAGCGAGTCAAGAACAGACGGATGGAACGGAGAGAATTCGGTCATTTTTCAAAATAATGTGGCTCTTTGTGGCAACACAGTAAAAAATGCGGCCCTGACCGGTTGCCACCCCTGTTTTAGGTGTTCTTGTGGGAGGTGTGAGCCAATGCCAGTGGTAGATGAGTCGGTGTGCTGCTGCGAACAGTCTAGAGTGTGGGAGAGGAGAGAGGAGGAGGGAGCAGACGTTCCGGAGCATACGTCATTTTTATGTTGGAACGTTGGCAACACCAAAAACGTGAAAAAGATGATTTTGATTCTCTGTCCCCTTTAACTTCTGGTCCAACAGATCCTGCATGTTTGCACGAAGGTTGCTGCTCACTTCTATGCTCTGTAGAGACTGTCGAACCAGGTTTGCACTGATGTTTTTTTCCATATTTACAGAAAGTACACAAGGAAGAATCATCCAGTGGATACGAAGTCATCAAAAAGCACCGCCCAGACACGCCCCTGAAGATTCACCAAGGCTTCACCCTCACAGCTTCCATGGACGCAGCGAGGATTCAACCAAAGGTACAGTCACAGCACTCTTTCAGATGGTCAGATGTTTTCCAGATGTTTGTACTTTCAGAAGGATCAGCACGACTTTCATTCATAAACAAATGTCATACTTTAACCCATTTAGGCCTAAAACGCCTGGAAAAGAATGCCTGTAAAACCTGTGGGCGATTTCAGAAAGACCCCCTAAAACCTGAAGTTTTTCTGGATATTCAGCAATTGTGTCAACGCCTACTAAATGATTGATTTCTCAGCCTCTGTAGCAGATAGAAAGAAAATTCAAAAAGTATTTGAGAGCATACACCTGTGGCTTTCTTTGGAAATTGAGTTTATTTACATACACCTTCACGAAAATAGAAAATGTAAAAAGTAAAGTGCAGGAACAGCACTATTTTCAATAAAAAAAAACAGTAATAAAATAAAATAAAAAGTAAAGTGCAGGAACAGCGCTATTTTCAATAAAAAAAACAGTAATAAAATAAAATAAAAAGTAAAGTGCAGGAACAGCGCTATTTTCAATTAGAAAACAGTGATAATATAAAATAAAATTTAATTTTATATTTAAATTATTTATTTATCTATTTATTTTATCGCCAGTAATCTCTTCGTACTGGCAGCACAAGGAGCCCATACACATTCCAATAAACGTTTTCATCTCCGGCACAGTTATGTGGGACCACCTTGCCATCTTTGCTCGAGCTGGAGTCTGAAGTACCTGCTCACTGTATCTATTCGTCTCGGAAACGAGATGCGCCCAAAGCTCCTCAGTAAAAATGATTAAATGCCTGCAACGGTGTGGCATCTGCAGGTAAACTGACTTTCCCCCCTGGTGTGCGGTTGAAATCTCTCCGTCGATTACGGTGGTAATTGTCAGTCTTCCACTCACATTCAAACCCTTCAAAATCATCCTCAAACATATGTGCTCGCCATAAATCTCCATCAACTGGGTCAGCACGTTCATCAGCATCATCAAAGCCAAGAAACTCCTCACAATCGCTCCCATCTGAAATGTCTTCCCACTGAAAGTCCTCCATGCTTGTTCGATGTAACTTAACTTCAAAACAATGACACGAGGAACATGACGACACTCTCAAGTGTCTATTATAATGCATTTAATTGGCGCAGAGGTCAATAATTGGTGCAAAACAACCTTATACAGGAAAAAAGACGTGTACGCTTTCCCGGTCTTAAAGGTAGAATAACGCAACAGCGCCCCCGGCTTTAAAGGTAGAAATGCGGCAATGCTTTCCCGGCCTCAATGGGTTAAGAAAGTATTTGTGGATGTGACTGGTTATTTTGATGCATTTTCCTCTGCTTCTGTGGTTTGATTCAGACAGACTGACACAATCAATAACTTTTTGTCACATTTCTTCTCAGAAATTAACTCTCAGGTATGACAGCCAAGACCCAAACTTCTTTGAAGTGTTCATCGAGCGTCCGTACCAAAACTTTGACCTTCGGCTCTACGTCTACTCAAAAAGGGACAAACCCGTTTGGAGCTGTGAGATTCGAAAAGGTGAAAGAAATAAGAGAAATAAGTTGACCTTAAATCTCCTTTAACATTTACAATCTCAGAAACATCAACAGAATTAAAGGTTTCCTCTCCCAAAAAGACCAGGAGTAACTCATCCATGCATTCATCTCCAGCAGACTCCATCAATGTAATGCTCTTTTAACTGGACTTCCCAAAAAGAGCATTAAAAAGTTTTAAAAACTGTTTTTACCTCAGTAGAAAGTGATCTCCTACAAATAGTTAACAGCTCACTGGCATCAGGCATTTTTCCCAAGTCACTAAAGACAGCTGCCATTAAGCCACTCCTAAAGAAGAGAACTCTAGACGCCTCTATGATGAACAACTACTGACCTGTCTCTAACCTCTCTTATATATCCAAGATTATTGAGAAAGTTGTTTTTAACCAGCTCAATGACTTTCTGAATGAAAGTGGAAGTCTTGATAACTTTCAATCAGGCTTCAGACGTCATCACAGCACTGAAACAGCTCTGGTCAAAGTGTTAAACGACATTAGGTTGAATACTGATTCTGGTAATGTTTCAGTCCTGGTTCTGTTGGACCTCAGCGCTGCGTTTGATACTGTAGATCAGTGTTTCCCAACCTTTTTTGGCCTGAGTACCCCCTGAGCCTTCTTGTCACACCACGAGTACCCCCTCACACATACAACGCGGGCGATGATTCTCCAAAAGTAGAGCAACGCAGTGGTTATTACATGAAAATCATTTCATTTAATATCCTTAACTTGAACATAAAATTATCAGGCTTTCTCTCTTTTTTTTAACCTCAGTTGAATTCAACATAAGAATAAAAAACATTTTCTTGAAATATAAATAATTAACCAAAATAGTATAAATGCTAAATCAAAATAATCTTCCTTTGTTATCTCACTTAAACAAGTAACATTTTTCTTTTTTTTAAGAATACATGAACATAACTCATTTCTCTCTCCTCTCTCTTTTTAAGAACACATTAACAGGCCTAACTCATGTAACATTCATCACAAAACTGGAGTCTCGTTCATAAACAGTCATCCATAAAAGTGTGACGCCTTAATAAGTAAGCAGACAAGCAGAAAACAAACACACAAACAAAAAACAAAAACACAAGCAGCAGCAGCAGCAATCTCATATAATACACAGGTGATCTTAAACCACAGGACAGTACAACAACTGCTTAGTGAGCATGCTACTGGGCTAATGAGTGTGAGTGTGTGTGCATGAACATGCAATACACATAGATGATCCCCCATAATAACCATGCTTAAATATCAGTGTATAGTGTCACAATCATTCCCCCCCCCCCCCCCCCCCCCACCAATCAGAAGCAGGCCGAGAGGGCCCCCAGACCCAGGCCACCAACAGCCCCTAAGGAGCACAGAACCCGGGAAGCCCACCATAGGGACAACCACGCATCCCCCCAGAAGACAGCAGAGGAAGCCCCCGGACGGACAGAGCCCCCACAAGCATCGGGCAGAGCCTCCCCGGCAACCAGAGGCGGCAGCCTACCAGCCCCGCCAGGCCCCCGCCACCCAGACATGGGCCGCGCACCGGAACCGGCCCCCGCGAACCCGAGCGCCACCAAAACCCCCCGGCAGGGGCCCCGCCCAACACCCGAGAGGGCCAGGCGCCCCAGACAGCCAACTGCAGTGGGCCAGCGCCTGCCCCAGTGCCCCTGTGCAAGCACCCCAGGAGTCAAGACGTGCCCACAGGTGGGTGAGGTCCCCCCACCCCAGGCAGCAACCAGGCAACAGGGGTGCGGGAAGACCCCTCCCCTCTCCCCTCTGGCTCTTTGATATTTTCTAATAGTGAGCATTTAAAATTGAGGGGCAAGCAACCTTGTGGAACTGGGAGCGTGGCCCTCCGGGCAGCCTACATACCCAAAGAGCCCCGCCCACCAGATACCACTCAGTGCTATCGCCCCCCAAAACCTAATGTGTGTGTGTGTGTGTGTGTCTCATGATTAGTAATGTCTAAGGTGTAAATAAAACAAGGGCGGAGGGCTGCAGAGTGCAGCAAAGGGGACCACCTACTTGGACCCATCCGCTGCCCCCCACAGAACACACCCGCCCTCAAGCTAATTTCAAGATCACTTTTAACTCAAAAGTCCTACATATCACATGTAGGGTATTTTAAAAAAAACTAAACCAAATTCTTAATAGGTTGGAGCTTTGTGACTGACGCATGTTCCAGGATCCAAAGAAAGGATAACTTATCTTCCACCGAAGTCACGTTTTGTATTTTTTATTTTAAAACAAATAAAACAACATAAATGAATCCTAAACTTTTACAAATCTAAATCTAGGGCTCCACAGATGTACATATGTTTTTAACCTAAATTATTAATTGTATCAATCATGAAATCAAATAAACATCAAATATCTTATCAATATGAAATTATAATAAGAAATATTGTTTTCAAATACACATAATATAGGGCAAATTCAAAACTAGGTATAAAATAGGCATCTGACGCCTACATTACCGGCCCCTAATTGTTCTAATAACAAAGTAACATAGAACAATTACCAACTTCTTCCTAAGTAAAATATGAAAAGTATCCACAATATATATGAAGTATGCAAATTTCTGTCACATAACCAAGATACTATTAATTAAGTACACTAAATGTCCATTGTTCCTTTGTCTAAAGTTTCAAGGCTATAAAGTCCATAATTGCTCTATCTGCAGTGAAGAAAGAAAAGAGAGAAAAGAGGTAGAGAAATAGAGAGAGAGTAGAGCCAGAGGTTGCTAGCACATGGCTCCTCGAAGGGGCTTAGTCTTTACCACTAGCCCGGTCAGACTCCACAAGCAGAGAGATCTTCGTAATGGGTCTGTCCAAGACGTTAGTCTTTGTCTTTGTCTTTATCTTGACTCTGCGGACCAGACCGCTCTTGTCTGGAACTGTTTCGATGATCTTGTCCATAATCCAGGAGTTTCTAGGCGCACAGTCATCCACGAGAAGAACGACGTCTCCTTCAGCGAAGTTCCTGGATGCTGTGGCCCAGCGCTGCCGCTCCTGTAGTTGGGGTAGGTACTCCTTAGTCCATCTCTTCCAAAACAAGTTGGACAGGTATTGTACCTGTTTCCACCTTCGTCTTGAGTAGAGGTCGCCCTGGTTAAACAATCCTGGAGGCAATAAGGGTGTCGTCTTCAGCAACAGCAAATGATTAGGCGTCAGAGCCTCTAAATCATTCGGATCATTGGATGCCTTGGTGATCGGACGGCTGTTGATGATCGACTCCGCCTCACACAGGACCGTATGAAGGCCTTCCTCGTCGAGGATCTGTTCTCTCACAGTTGAATTCAACACTTTCCGGATTGATCGTATCAACCTCTCCCATGACCCACCGTGATGCGATGCAGTGGGAGGGTTGAACGCCCACTTGATCCCATGCTGGTGGAACAGATGCTGAAACTCTGAAGAGTTCCAATCAGCAATGGCTGCCTTCAGCTCGCGATTGGCAGCAACGAAATTCGTCCCGTTATCCGAGCGAATCTCTTTCACTTGTCCTCTTCGTGTTATGAAGCGCCGAATCGCGTTAATGCACCTATCAGTGTCCAACGACGCGGCTACCTCGATGTGCACTGCGCGAATGGCTAAACAAGTGAATATGACTCCGTATTTCTTCAAAATGGTTCGTCCACGCTTAACCTCCAGTGGTCCGAAATAATCCACACCAACTTGAGTGAAAGGTGGGTCATCTGGGATCACTCGCTCTTGTGGAAGATCAGCCATAAGTTGGGTTCCAACTTTCCCATGCAAGCGGCGACACGTCACACACTTCCCAATCACTTTCCTAATGGCCATGTTGGCGCTTGGAATCCAAAATCTTTGGCGCAGCTCAGAGAGCATGTGATTGCGCCCTCCGTGCCCAGTCTTTAAGTGAATCTGTTGGAGGAAGAAGTCTGCTATGTGAAAGTCTCTGGACAAAATGATCGGCTGCTTGCTACTTTCTGGCATAGCTGCCCGACTCAGTCTTCCGCCTACTCGCAACAGGTTATCTTCAAGTACTAGGTTCAGCTTGTACAAGTGACTACTGCGCTTCACACTCTGAGCCTTGTGCAAAGCCGCAATCTCTTCTGAGTATTTCTCTTTCTGACAGAATTTGGTTCTGTCAAGTTCTGCTTATTTCAGGTCTTCCACTGAAAGCTGAGTAAGTTTAATGCTCGCCTTGAAGTTGTCAATCTGGCTTTGAATCAGCTGTTCATTTTGAACTGCACTGTCCTCAGTGTTGACTGCACACAGCTCTTTGCGTTTTTGACAGAGGCTTCGCAGTATGGCCTTCAACTTCAGGAACCACGCCATGGTTCTTTTCAATTTGATCCAGGATGAGAAGTGGTTGATTAGTCTTTTGAATGGAGTGACATTCTCTTCCACTTCCACTCGATTCACTGTGACCTTTTTGATCTCAGGATCGTCTGACGTAAGTTGTATGTGGCTCAATGGAGTGTTGGGCCAACTCTCTTCAGGACTGTGGAGGTCCAGACACCCATGTGGTGTTTTTCAGGAATTGATCCACTCTTTGCCCTCTAGAGGCACAGTCGGCTGGATTCACGTCAGTGCTGACATGTCTCCACTGTTCCACATCAGAGTTCTTCAAGATAGCGGAAACTCTGTTTGCCACAAATGTGCGGAAACGTGTGGTTTCATTCTGCAGGTAACGGAGTACTACCGTACTGTCAGTCCAAAAAACTGATTCTGCGAGATCCAGTTGTAGCTCTCTTCTTAGGACACCATCCATCTTAATGGCCACCGTAGCCGCAATCAATTCCATCCGGGGAATGGTAGGAGGCCTAAGAGGCGCTACTCTGGACTTGCCCATCAGGAATGCGCAGTGTCTCGTTGTCTGCGTTGCGCAGGAGAAGGTAGCTGACCGACCCGTACGCATCCTCACTCGCATCCGCAAAGTGATGTAATTGACCAAATACGCAACTTCCAAATTCTTCAGGCTTGACACATCTGGCCACTGAGAAGTGCTCTAAGGCAGGAAGACTAGCTAGCCAGTCCGTCCACTGCTTCTTCACATGCTCAGGTAAGTCGTCGTCCCATCCAATCTTCAATCTGCATAGTTCTTTCAGGATAGCTTTCGCTGGCAAGACTACGGGTGACAAAATGCCTAATGGATCATAGACTGAACCAATGACTGAGAGAAGTCCTCTCCTGGTGAATGGGCGATCTCGGATGGTGATCTTGAATTTGAATGTGTCTGACTCAACACACCAGTTGAGACCGAGAGCCCTCTCCAGAGGTAGTTCGTCATGATCCAGATCCAATGTTTTCATTTCTGTTGCCAATTCAGACTTGGGAATGGAGTCAAGCACTTTCCGTCGGTTGCTTACCCATTTGGTGAGGCGGAAGCCACAGATCTTCATTAGGTCTTGACACATGGATACAGCTGCCTCTTCTGTAGCAACAGACTTGAGGCAGTCGTCTACGTAAAAGTTCTGTAAGACGGTCTGAACCACTTCAGGTCTGAACTGCCCATTCTGATCTTCAGCACACCTCTTCAAAGCGAAGCTGGCGCAACTCGGTGAAGACGTGGCCCCGAATAGGTGCACGGTCATCTTATGCTCCGTCAACACCTGGTTGCAGTCACCGCCTTTCCACCAGAGGAACCTGAGCAGGTCGGAGTCTTCCTCAGACACCTTAACCTGGTGGAACATTGCTTCCACGTCGGCCATGATCGCAACAGGCTCTTGTCTGAATCGTATCACAACGAGCTTCCTGGGTCCAAGAAGGCGTACGTCTGCACCACCGCGTTTCTCCTCTTGGCTTTGACCTGAACAGGAATGATAGCCAGCGTACAGTCGTCTTCCCCGGCCCCAGTCAGCTCACCACCCTCAGACTCTGCGGTGATGAAGGCACTGAGGATAGTTTGCGTTTCACAACTCTGTGTCTCCGTTTCTGTTTCAGCAACGGTGTCCTTTTTCTTAATGTGCAGCAACGTTGGATGCGTTAGCGAACACACCTGACAGCTGACTTTTGCCTTGCAGGACTTACTCATGTGGCCTTGCTTTAAGCAGCCGAAACAACATCCTTTGCTCTTCAGGAAGTCGATCTTCTCATTGTGTGGCTTGCCTTTAAGCTTACTGCACATGTCCAAGTTGTGTTCACCGTCACAGAAGAGACACATCTTTGTTGCAATCCTTTCTGAATTTGTGTTTTCCTTTGGCTTTGTGTTTGCCTCCTGTTTGTCCAACTGTTTAGCGCTTGTAGTGAATGACTTCTTAATTATGCTTTTCTTCTGCTCTTTGCTATCGTTTTGCTTAGGTGTAGGTGCTTTAGCTGTTGTGCTATCTTTTATGTCTCCGAAGATTGGGTGCAGTGCAATTTTGGCTTGTTTGTTAATAAACTCCACCAAATCCTTAAATTTGACTCTCTTGTCTGGTTGCTCTTGCACTCCAAATGCAACACCTCTCCATCTTTCACGTAGCTTGTAAGGAAGCTTCGAAACGATAGCCTTCAAGTTTGCAATATTATCAAGCTCCTCCATGTAACTCACTTCAGTCATGGTGTTGAGGCATGCTGTCAGAAAGAGTGAGAAAACATTCAGTGATTCAGCATCCTCTGGCTTGATAGGCGTCCAGTTTACCACTTTGTTCATGTAGGCTACAGCAATCTTGTAATCGTTGCCGAAGTGTTCTTTTAGCAACCTCTTTGCTTTCTGGTAGCCTTCATCTGGCTTCATATGAAGACAGCTCTTTATCAACTCTTTAGGTTGTCCACTTGTAAATTGCTCTACAAAATAGAGACGATCCTTAGGGCTTTCAGTGCGTGATTCTACGCCATGTTCAAATGCCCTTACAAATGTGTTGTAATCAAGGGGGTCACCACTAAAGGTGGGAATGTCTAATGGTGGCAGAGTCATCATTTTCTGTTGCTTCACCATCAACTCAGTTATTGTATTCTGACGAGTCATAACACTGCAGAGTGTTTCAACTGCATGGTCATCTGCTACAGGTGTAGCCGTAGGCTGACGTGTGCCAGTAAGCTGAGGCTGCTGTGCACCAATGGACTGACTCTGTTGTGCAGCAATAGGCTGAGGCGGCTGTGGCATGAATTGACCATGAGTACTTGTATTGTCAGTGACTGGATTTCGACTTACAGGCAGTTGAATATATCCAGACTCACTTGTTACTGAATGGCGTGATGAATGGCGTGATGCTTGGCTCACTTGAGAAGAGCATTCATTTTCATAATATTTCAAAATTTGTATTTTTGCATCCGAAGCTGCAATGAGCGTTTGCAAATCCAATTGTTCTTTTTTAGCCTTTATTTCAGCTTCCTGGCGTTTTAAATCCGCTTCTAATTGTTCCTTTTTAGCTTTTAATTCAACTTCTTGCAACTGTAAATCTTGTTTTTGTTGCAAAGTCGTTGCCTGTGCAAGCAATGTAGCTTTCTCCATCTCTGCTTTAAGCTTAAGCTTTGAGGAAGTAGTGGACAATCTGCTTCCAACTACTGTCTCACGCCCTCTACTCCTCCTGCTCGAGGCAACCGATACAGCAGATGCACTGTCTGAAGGACGAATTTCAGCGTCACAGCGTCTTGCTTGTTCAGCGCGGGCCGCCGCTGCTTTAATCCATATTTCCACATGTTCAATGAACCCCTGCATTCGGCTAGCATTTGGGTTAAACCATGACTTTTGGTCCCTCTCGTACTCTTCCTCATCCATTAATTGTTGCAGACCATCATTTATCTTGCACAACTCTTCAAATGAATCTTGAAAATCTACACGCAATTTCTGTTTAACTGTGTCCACGTTATTATCGAATTCCATCAGCGTTTCAATCCGGTTAACTTGGCTAGTTAGATGGCCTAGCTTAGCTTTCCTTGACTGTGTTAAACGATGTAGCTTGTCTTCAACAGCTTTCTCTGTCATTTTCGATTCTCTTTTTCCACTAGTTAATTGTTCAGTAACTTCATCCATGATGGCAAACTTCCGAAAGAGCAAAACAACTTGCAGCTTACCAGAATGATCATCCACTCGTCTCGTGGCTAGTTACCTTCCATCCAGTGTTCACAGATACTCTTCTGACCTTGATAAACGTTGTCCACGGTTCCACGAGTCCTTCCAATTCCTTTTCCACACGAAGCAGAAGGTTTTTGTCACGGTTTGAGGGTGAGTAGGATCCAAAAGCGACAGGAAACTCCTCGTTGTGGAAAAGGAATGTATTTTATTACTAATAATCCAAGGAAAAGGGAGCCAACATACACCGAACTGAAGCACAGACATTCAATAATCCGACAGGGAACAAGAAACAGAACTGAACTTAAATACACACGAGGGTAATCAAGGGAACTCAAAACATCTGGGGCGACCGAAGCCAAGACGAGGGTCCGGAGGGCGGCCGGGAGACCGACCGAAGCCAAGACGAAGGTCCGGAGGGCGGCCGGGAGGCCGACCGAAGCCAAGACGAAGGTCCGGAGGTTCCCGCATGGACCCCCGGAGCTGCGGTGACGAGGGAACGCTGGAGCTTGGCGTAGGCGACTTGGAGGCGTGGGAGCTCGGCGTAGGCAGAGGCGACGTGGAGGCGTGGGAGCTCGGCGTAGGCAGAGGCGACTTGGAAGCGCTGAAGCTCGGCGTAGGCAGAGGCGACTTGGAAGTGCTGAAGCTCGGCGTAGGCAGAGGCGACTTGGAGGCGCTGAAGCTCGGCGTAGGCAGAGGCGACGTGGAGGCATGGGAGCTCGGCGTAGGGGGCAGCAGCGGCTGAGGCTCTTCCAGGAGCTGCAGGAGGACGCCCAAGAGGAAAGCTGATAGCCCGAGCAGTTCCTGCGGCTTCCCTGAGCTCACCTCCAGCTCAGGTGCAGCCTGATAACGAGGAGCTGGGGCAGGTGCAGTCATGGGGGGCTCTGGTGCTCGGAGCTGACGAGGAGCGGGTTCTGGTGCTCGGAGCTGACGAGGAGCGGGTTCTGGTGTCTTTAGGCGGCGCGGGGCTGTGGCGGCGGCAGGGACCCCCTGGTGAGGAGCACTGGAACCTCCCCGGGAACAGTGAGGAGCGTTCCCCCGAGATCTCCTGCCGTTGGCGAGGTGACCCTCCCGTAGGACCTGGGAGGCGTCACCCACTGCAGATGCCTCTGCCGAGCGTCGACCAGACCGGTGTAGCGTTACCGGGTATTTATATACCTATTAAATATAAGGATTTATGAGATGTTCTTACAGTCTCAAATAAACCTTACCTCGAATTCAGGGGCACCACCAACCTAGGTTTTGACTTAGTTTTAAGTCACAGTCAGGTCGGAAAACTGTTCGAAATCTTACGATCCTGGTGTTAAATTAATATTCAATTAATATTCAGTCTCATATCTCGCTACTTTCGTGAAGTTCTCGTTTGGTTGGACAGACATTACGTAAAGAAAGCATACGACACAATCTGTGATTATAACATATATATAGATATATGAGCTGTTTATTACAATGATATGATCTTAGACATGAACCTTTAAACAAACAGGAGATGCATTGAATATGGGTGATTATATAAAACACTTAGTGAATATAAAATAAAATATGGGGAACGGGGAGATACTGGATTTATTCAAATAGTTTGGGTTGGCTGACTATTTGAATCTAAATACTGTACTGACATTTCGGATTAATTTATCATTCTGTGAAAGCCTCGAGACATCCATCAAACCCACTTTAAGGTGAAAACGGGTCGGTCTTACTGTGCTGAAGTTCTGTTCAGTCGGTTCGGACCAAGGCAGCGGCCACGCGGGGTCCGAGGGGACTTCTCTTCCGCTCTCTGGGCCTTCCTGGCTGTGGTGGCTGACCTTTTTAGCTTCTCAGTTGCTTCTTTCACCGGGAAACGGGGACGATGATGTCGAGGGCTTTACTGTGGGATGATCAAATCCATCGTTGTGTCAGAGTTGGTCCGTTGCTGCTTTCTCTGATGAAGTGAACTTAAGTTCACAGAAGATTAATAAAAGGTTGCTTGGAGTTGGCTTTCTTGGTAGGAAAAGGTGATGATGGCGTGAAACAGCGGAGGTTAGGACGTGCGACGTAGAAGGACGTGGATGGCGAGGGACGAACACAAACACGTAAAACGTGCATCTTCAGAGTATTTCAATCTGTTTCTTTGTTCGGATCTTTCTTTCTCGTCTCCGGGGTCTCACTGGGTTCTGGAGGGTCTCCTCCGGTCGTCCGCTGCATCGTTATCCACACGTCCTTCCGTTCTCTCCTGAGATTATGGAAAACTCCCAAACTCCGGCGAGCTCTTCTCTTCTGCTTAAACCATCTCTAAAAGTCTCTGAGCAGCTGTTTTCTGCTCAAATCTCCTTCTGAAACTCTGGGTTGGAACCCTTCTGGAACAAGAGCCAGGGCACAAGAGCGCAAGAGAGCAGACGCCTCAAGCGAGCCAGCAAACGAGCACAAGAGAGCCTGTGTTTTCCGCTGTTCCGGGTTTTGACTCTCGGAGGCGGGGCTTACACTACTTTTTCAGCCAATGACATGCTTGAACTGTGTGCATGTCTCTGTAAGGTGATCTGTGCTAGGGGGATTTCTGGATGAGACAAAGAACTGTGTGTTTCTCCATTACTCCCATCTCATAGAACATTTGTCTCTGTGATTCTGAAAACACCACATCTTGTTAAGATATGCAGATTAAAGATATAACATGGACTTGTAATATAAAGACATCAAAATAACACACATGATAAAGACAATTATGACTTTCAAAATTCAGGTGAATATCTATGAAATCGTGACATATGAATAGTGAATTACACAATGCTAATTTCTGTGTTAACAATGGGGACACTAAACAAATACCAAATAGATACCGAAGGGACATCGTTAGAAGTTACTAGCTGCATATATTGTCCATTTTACTGAGTCCTCTGGGATTTAAATGTTCAACTAATCAACACTGCAGACCACTAGGGGGCAATGTGGTTCCATCAGGCAGGTTGGGCATTTTCCACCAAAATCAGTTCTTTGTCAATATTTAAGCCAGAATCGTACAAATTGTCTCTATATGCGTCTTGTGATCAAGCGGGAAACCTGAAAGAAATTGTACACGGTTATCAAACACATTTAATATAGTTTTAAGATTCGACTAAAAGTGAGTCTTCTCAGTTCATGTGTGTAGCCATCTGGTCGGATTCCTGGTGAAAAGGGGTGTTAAAGTGTCAACTTTCGAGTTATGGTCTAGATAAGATAGTAAGTCTCCCACTTTTCCAAGAGTGAGTTCATCTCCCCAAAAGCTCTTAAGGGTGTTGTAAATTAGGCAGTTTCTGTCTCTTTTTCCTTTGTGGAAAGAAAATGAAGATCTGGTTTATATCCACATACGTAAACATCCCCCACAGGAATGTTGGTTTTGTCAAAGTTTGAAAAACTCTTAATCCACACGGCACTGTGACTGCTACACCGGCGTCCTCCTCGTCCCAAAGACGGCCGGTTCTGAGGAGGTGGACAGTCCCAATATCGCCGGGGGCCGCACCCGGGAGGTGCGATCGCCAGCCGGGTGCCCCAGAAAGGTGAGCACTGCGCTGCCTCCTTCTCCATGCGACGCTCGTACCTCATAGCCTCCCGGCGAAAGTACTCAAAAAGAGTAATCTGTCCTGGTCCTGCTGCTGGATCCATCTTTTGGTCTGATTATTCTGTCACGGTTTGAGGGTGAGTAGGATCCAAAAACGACAGGAAACTCCTCGTTGTGGAAAAGGAATGTATTTTATTACTAATAATCCAAGGAAAAGGGAGCCAACATACACCGAACTGAAGCACAGACATTCAATAATCCGACAGGGAACAAGGGACAGAACTGAACTTAAATACACACGAGGGTAATCAAGGGAACTCAAAACATCTGGGGCAAATTAACCAGGGAAAACCAAAAACACAGGAGAGAAGAAGGTGACCAAAACACAGATCCTGACAGTTTTCTGACTAAATGTAGGGTATTTTCAAAAAACTAAACCAAATTCTTAATAGGTTGGAGCTTTGTGGCTGACGCGTGTTCCAGGATCCAAAGAAAGGATAACTTATCTTCCACCGAAGTCACGTTTTGTATTTTTTATTTTAAAACAAATAAAACAACATAAATGAATACAAACAAAAATATGCCTCCTAAACTTTTACAAATCTAAATCTAGGGCTCCACAGACCACGCACGTTAACGGCACGGTCAGAAAACCGTGAGGCACCAACCTTCCACCTGCCGTGTCAATCTAATAATGCCTACTGTCACAGGCACCTCGCACTGAGTTCTAAAGTGATTAAAGATCTACTATGTAACTTCCTGTAATTATTCTAAATCCACATTTTAACCTTGTACATATGTTTTTAACCTAAATTATTAATTGTATCAATCATGAAATCAAATAAACATCAAATATCTTATCAATATGAAATTATAATAAGATATATTGTTTTCAAATACACATAATACGGGGCAAATTCAAAGCTAGGTATAAAATAGGCATCTGGCGCCTACATCACATCTTATTTTATTCTTGTTCCATTGGCAGATTTTTTTGCTTATTTCAAGCAAAAACGTCTTGTTTTTTTTTTACTTATTTTTGGAGGGGCATTTTTTTCAGTGTGATTCTGAAGGTTGAACTGTTTGAAAGGCTTTAATTGTCCCTTTAAGAATCATTTCTTTAAGTATCCTAAATGAAAAACATCTAATTTTGTGTCCTGGTTCTGAGGTAATAAGCTAATAATAAGCTGAAACCCAGCGCGTCCACCATGGTCCTTATTTCTTTTCAAGGTTTCAAAGCTCTGATTTAAAACTATAAATATAAAAACTACATTTTTTATCTTCTCTCTGTTTTATTTCAGTTGACCATCCGAAATCTGGTGCTGTCGAAGGTAAGATG
Organism: Odontesthes bonariensis; assembly: GCF_027942865.1. Classification (NCBI taxonomy): domain Eukaryota; kingdom Metazoa; phylum Chordata; class Actinopteri; order Atheriniformes; family Atherinopsidae; genus Odontesthes; species Odontesthes bonariensis. The sequence goes on from NC_134510.1 coordinate 39,113,444, forward strand.
CTGCAGAAAGAAGAGCATTTACACAAACTTTCTGCTGTAATCTCACTATAACTGCAAATCTGCTGATGTTGATAACTGTGTGATCCTAAAAAAAAAGCTTAAAAAGTGTCATTCAGCCAGGCTCCATATGTGTTTTCCCTTAGATAATCAACCTTTTGGCCCTTTGCACCTCTGAGTGCTGGGACTAATCTTAAAGACCTCCTCAGGCAGACCAGAAACAGAACTAACCCATCAGAATCTCTTTCTGGACACATAAACACAGTTTGGCTCCATATTGGTCAGGATCTGTGACCCCCTCGCTGTCTTTTTTAAAAGAAAGTTGGAGTAAATTGGAGTTTGGGCGGGTGAAATGTGGCCTGCCACACTGACCGTCTCACTGGGTGAAAAGGAGGAGAAACTGTGGGCATGAAAGTCATTAAAAACAAACATTTTCTGAATGTTTTACAGGCTCAAAACCAGAGATACTCACTATTTTTTTCCACAAGAGCCACTTTTAAATTTACATACTAAAGTCCCCTTTTGCAAATATGCATTTCTACATATAAAACATATATATATAAAAAAAACACAAAACTTAATGAGTATCTCAGAGTTAGACCAAAGAGCTCGAATTAGCTGTCAGGATCACCTGAAACCTGACTGAGAACCAGAGTTGTTTTTGACAACCATCTTAGATTTAGTCTTAGTCTTAGTCTTTTGGACTAAAATGCTTATTAGTTTTAGTCACATTTTAGTCACTTCTATATATGATAGTTTTAGTCGACGAAAAGTCAAAAAGGTTTTAGTCTAGTTTTAGTCAAAAAAAAAAGAAAAAATAAGTATAATCCACCGTGTTAAGAAAATAGTATGGTCTTAACTATCAAACAAGCAGAACAAAAATACATAGCTTATTATCTGACCCTGTACTAAAGCTTTCTGATTTTTCATTCTGTACTGTGCGTGTGTCCCAACTTTACTGTAAGCGCACTAAACGCACAGGTCCTGGTTAGGGCTGCACAACGTCACTTGTGGCTTTTAGGCTAAAGCTAGCAGACTCTACGTATAACAGTAACTCGACCTGTTTAACATATCAAGTTACGTGCTGACAGAACGTACACACAAAGAGATAACCACACCGTCACTGAATGTAAACATGGCTAAACATGCTGCAAAAGTAACACGCATAATGGCCGTTTCTCAATATACGTTCTTGTCCGTACTTGTGTTCTTGTGTTCTTGTGAAACGTCATCAGTCGCAGCCCAAGTACTGTCCCAATACACAAGTTCGCATTTCGCCGAGAACGGTGAAAGTTCCCAGATGTGTTCTCGCAGGGGTGTATCAAGCTTTCCAAAAGTGGGGGTGTTCTGAAACAGGCGAAGAAATCATTCCAAATAGCGATGATCAATTATATAAACTTGTACATACATCAAGGCCTACAAAACGGAAGAAATGCGATCAGATACACTGTGGGCGACTTTGTGTGTGTGTGCACCAGGATCTGTTGGACAGGAAAATGATTGCATTATGATTAGTTTGTCATAATGAGCAGAGACAAAACACATTTGGTTCTTTCAAGTAGTGTGTCATTATTAGTTGTAATTGATAGCAGTACTAATAGCAGTAGTCACTAGTTGTAAAGCCACTTGAGGCTTTTGCATGAATGTTCAATAATTGTAGCTCTAATGACATTTAGCTAGAGCATTTGTTACTTGTTGACACAGAGTGCAGGCAGTCAAACCAGTGGTCAAGTTCAAGTTCAAATGTTCTCCATGTAATCTATGTAATGTTGGGCTTCTGTGTTTATGGTCTGGTCTTACAGATTATACAGTCACTGAAAACAAAACTTGTCTGACATAATTCTAAGTAACAGTCTATGACAGATGTGTCAATATTGCATTCTACACTGGATATATTGGAATTTCCCCTTGGGGATTAATAAAGTATAATTGATTGATTGATTGATTGATATATTGTACAAAAACCTTTATATAACCCAGTAAGTCATACTTCTGTCATTGTACTTCTGTGTGCACATCATGTAGTAGGTTATAGCCATGTTAAACCAGTGCAAGAATTTGTTTGGGCACATTTTCAGATATTATATACAGTGCACAGTGAAAATGAGTACACCCCTGTTGAAAAGTAACATTTTGAACAATATTTTAATACACACACACAGTTATTCCCAAAACGTGCATAGAGTAAGTTTAATACAACATCTGTTCAGCTTACAACAGAAAAGAAAGGTCAATAATATAACTTAAATTACATATTTGTCCATTTTTGTGAAATTATGCTGGTGCAAAAGTGAGTACACCCCTATGTTAAACTCCCTGAGAATGGGCCGTGTTGGCCCGAAATGTCATGAAATGAAAAGGCATCAAAAGGGAGGTCATCGTTGTGCGTTTCATCCTTGCCTTACATTGAAATTTTACATTTTGAGTCTGCACCAGGCTAAAAGAGACTGATTTGACTGAAATCCTATGGAGAGTATCATGATCTGCTTCAGTAGTCACAGTGCATGTTGACAAGCATGTTTCTTTTGGTGAAATTCAGCTTCCTACTGTTGATGGCATCCATACAGCCCCAAACCATGTCACTCCCACTACTATGCTTGACTTTAAGCATGGGGCACTTTTCTTTGTACAAATCACTTTTTACCACCACACAGGCTTGACACCATCGAAAGCAAATTTGTTTATCATTGTCTCATCAGAGACAAACAAACTAAGGATATGGATTGCTGGAACCATGTCCTGTGACACGCTTGCAACTTGCAAGCTTGTCAATGTATGCAGAGGGGGAGTGGAGAAGACAACTTACTTGTTTTTTCTTGAAAAAGCCGTCTATTGTCCCCTGTCTTTTCCTTTTCTGCATCATTGGCTATATTGCACGAAAAAAGAGGACAGTTTTAAAACTAAAGTAGGCTAATTCAGGCCAGCCTATTTCAGACCAGGGCGGCAAAGCGTGGCGGAACGGAAGCAATTTTAACCGGCGGAGGTGAAAATACATGGAAACAGATCTGTCCTTGCACACCGACGCGGCGGTAGTCGGGCGGTAGCGGCGCGGAGACGCCTCCGTCCCGCGCTGCTTTTGGAAAATAGAACTCGAGCGGAATTTGGACGGCAGCGGCCGGCGGCAGCCGGCGGTGTGCCGTTGAAATGAATGGGGAATGCGGCCAGGGCTGGAGCAGAATTACCGCGGCCGCGGACTGTCCGGTGTGAAAAGCCAAGTTGAACACACCGCCTGATAACCGGCGTAAGACTGCCGTGGTTTCGCTGCCGCCACGCCACGCTCTGGTCTGAAATCGGCATGACTGGGAACTTTATGCTAGTAGGTAAACTTAGCCTAAGGCCGATTTCAGACCAGAGCGTGGCGTGGCGGCAGCGAAACCATGGCAGTCTTTACGCCGGTCGCTGCCGTCCAAATTCCGCTCGAGTTCTATTTTCCAAAAGCAGCGCGGGACGGAGGCGTCTCCGCGCCGCTACCGCCCGACTACCGCCGCGTCGGTGTGCAAGGACAGATCTGTTTCCATGTATTTTCACCTCCGCCGGTGAAAATCGCTTCCGTTCCGCCACGCTTTGCCGCCCTGGTCTGAAATGGCCCTAACTGTCATGAACTAGCCAGGAAACTTGCGTCTGTTAATGGCTTAACCTATGATGCCTGAAAATGTTGCCTTCATGGCAGGCAGTGAATTTTGCTGATCTAAAACAGTGATTACATTCTACCTTTTCAGCGACTCTTCAGGCGTCAAGTGGGTATATGCAGCACCACGAACAGCACAACGACCTGAGAAATTGTTTGAATGACTGCGCTGAGCTCTCAGCAGTCAGACTCAGCACCAGTGTTGCCAGATCTTCAACGCGAAATAAGCGAACGGCGTCCTGAAAACAAGCCCAAAAGAAGCGGCCGAAGACTAATAAAAAAAAGGCGGCAATTGGCAACCCTGGTCAGCACCGCCGCAGCGCTTTGGGCAGGATGCGCACCTATTGCGCTGGGATTTACAGTGATATAGGCCTAACGACAGCAACCATTTTTAATTTCCTACAACAGGCGAACGTTTACTATTTTATTACAAAAGTAGATTTTAGTGAGGTTTTGACGGGGATGGAATGGCTTTCCAGTAGAAGTGAGGGGGATGCATCGTACTCGTCCCCCCCGTAGACTACGCGCCTGTGTTCTCGACACGCCCATTTTACCGAGGATGCATCGGTAGCTAACTTGTGCTAACTTGTCAGCGCAAATATCCCACAATGCACTCTTCTCCTACCCGAGCCGAAATCAACAGGCTGAAGCTGATTTCATTTTAGCTCTAAACTCTTTAAATATATCACTTTATCCACGTTTAAAACATTTTGAGGCGACAAAGTAGCCCTTTAGATCCCGATTTTATCGTTAATTTGTCTTAATACCAGCTATTTACAATTTTGTTCGGAAGAATTCTGCGTCTCAAAGGTGTGTGTCTGTTCTGTAGAGGAACACTTGTGAGTCTGATGTATCTGTTAGGCTACTGTTTATTAGAACAACATTAATAATAATAATGATATTAATAATAATTATAATAATAGTAATAACAGTAATAATACACACACACACACACATTAGAGCGAGAGAGAGCACTTGGGTGAAAAAGCCCAGCTGTTTAATCAGAGCAGGCTGCCTCGGGCACGAAGAACGCATCGTCTCAAAACTGAAAACGGAGCATGTGTACTTGTGATCTCCCGAGTTCATTCTTCCGAGGTTGACTAGCAAGAACATTCTCCTCAAGAACACAAGTCTGTTCTTTGCATTCTTGGTATTGAGAAACGGCCATTGAATTGACGTTAGCGTAACAAAAGCTAACTTTAGCCTGAAGTTAGCAGCCCATTTGCGCCAGGAGTATGTGGAAAACGTACTAATGTATTAGCTTACTATGAAATTGATCGATTATGTTAACAGCATTTGTAACTTACCTTCGAAAAAATATCCTTGTGGCGAGCCTTAAGGTGCCGCAGCAGATACTTTTTAGGTTTTAATTGACACACACAATAAGCAGAAATGTCACGCATTTTAAACGTCTGACAGATCACCCACTAACATTTTCGTCCATTCTCGTCTCGTCAACGAAAACTCACACACGTCTCGTCATGTTTTCGTCATCAGAGAGCTATGTTTATCTCGTCACCGTCTCGTCAGCCCAAAATCTCATCATCAGGATGCCTGAGCTACAGAGCTGGGGGGTTTTAATTTGCTTTTATGGGGGTTTAACTTGCTTTTATGGGGTTTTATGTGCTTTTATGGGGGTTTAACTTGCTTTTATGGGGTTTTTATGTGCTTTTATAGGGTTTTAACTTGCTTTTATGGGGTTTTAACTTGCTTTTATGGGGGTTTAACTTGCTTTTATGGGGTTTTTATGTGCTTTTATGGGGTTTTAACTTGCTTTTATGGGGGTTTAACTTGCTTTTATGGGGTTTTAACTTGCTTTTATGGGGTTTTAACTTGCTTTTATGGGGGTTTAACTTGCTTTTATGGGGGTTTAACTTGCTTTTATGGGGTTTTATGTGCTTTTATGGGGGTTTAACTTGCTTTTATGGGGTTTTTATGTGCTTTTATGGGGGTTAAACTTGCTTTTATGGGGTTTTATGTGCTTTTATGGGGGTTTAACTTGCTTTTATGGGGTTTTATGTGCTTTTATGGGGGTTTAACTTGCTTTTATGGGGTTTTAACTTGCTTTTATGGGGTTTTAACTTGCTTTTATGGCGGTTTAACTTGCTTTTATGGCATTTTAACTTGCTTTTATGGGGTTTTAACTTGCTTTTATGGGTTATAACTTGCTTCTATGGCGGTTTAACTTGCTTTTATGGGGGTTTAACTAGTGATGGGAAGTTCGGCTCTTTTCCGAGAGCCGGCTCTTTCGACTCCCAAACGGCTCTTTATTTAGGATCTTTTGTAGCCTATATTTACCTTAACTTTGAAAAAAAAAAATCATGGTTTATGTGTTGAAAACCCTTTTGCTTTCAGTGTTTTTATGCGAGACCTTATAATTGCCTAATTCTTTGCATTTATTCTGTGACAAAACCACTTTGACATTTGTTTATTTCAATTAAACTTTTTTATTGCACAAATTAACAATAAACTTCAAACACATCCACTGAACAGAACCAAACTCAAGCTAACATTAATAATATCCTCAATTAAACTTTTTTATTGGACAAATGAACCAAAAAATTTCAAACAAATCCACAGAACAGAACCAAAACCAGAATCAAACTGCTTAATTCTCACGTGAATGCCGCATGCTGTCCCATGCTGGCCAGTCATAACAAAGCTCTGTCATAACCAGAGCTGGGACTGAGCACTGAAAGTGAAACCTGAGCAGCGAATGGAAAAAAACTGGGAGTCGGCTCTCACTTGAATGCGAGCCGGCTCTTCTGATTCACTACAAAGAGCCGGTGCTTGTGGGCATGACCCATCACTAGTTTTAACTCTCTTTTATAGGGTTTTAACTCTCTTTTATAGGGTTTTAACTTGCTTTTATGGGGATTTAACTTGCTTTTATGGGGTTTTAACTTGCTTTTATGGGGATTTAACTTGCTTTTATGGGGGTTTAACTTGCTTTTATAGGGTTTTAACTTGCTTTTATGGGGTTTTAACTCTCTTTTATAGGGTTTTAACTTGCTTTTATGGGGATTTAACTTGCTTTTATGGGGGTTTATGTGCTTTTATGGGGTTTTTATGTGCTTTTATGGGGTTTTTATGTGCTTTTATGGGGTTTTTATGTGCTTTTATGGGGTTTTTATGTGCTTTTATGGGGGTTTTATGTGCTTTTATGGGGTTTTTATGTGCTTTTATAGGGTTTTAACTCTCTTTTATAGGGTTTTAACTTGCTTTTATGGGGGTTTTAACTTGCTTTTATAGGGTTTTAACTTGCTTTTATGGGGATTTAACTTGCTTTTATGGGGGTTTTATGTGCTTTTATGGGGTTTTTATGTGCTTTTATGGGGGTTTTATGTGCTTTTATGGGGTTTTTATGTGCTTTTATGGGGGTTTAACTTGCTTTCATGGGGTTTTAACTTGCTTTTATGGGGTTTTAACTTGCTTTTATGGGGGTTTTATGTGCTTTTATGGGGTTTTTAACTTGCTTTTATGGGGTTTTATGTGCTTTTATGGGGTTTTTAACTTGCTTTTATCGGGTTTTTAACTTGCTTTTATGGGGTTTTAACTTGCTTTTATGGGGATTTAACTTGCTTTTATGGGGTTTTAACTTACTTTTATGGGGTTTTAACTTGCTTTTATGGGGGTTTTAACTTGCTTTTATGGGGGTTTAACTTGCTTTCATGGGCGTTTAACTTGCTTTTATGGGGTTTTAACTTACTTTTATGGGGTTTAACTTGCTTTTATGGGGTTTTAACTTACTTTTATGGGGTTTTAACTTGCTTTTATGGGGTTTTAACTTACTTTTATGGGGTTTTAACTTGCTTTTATGGGGATTTAACTTGCTTTTATGGGCGTTTAACTTGCTTTTATGGGGATTTAACTTACTTTTATGGGGTTTTAACTCTCTTTTATGGGGGTTTAACTTGCTTTTATGGAGATTTAACTTGCTTTTATGGGCGTTTAACTTGCTTTTATAGGGTTTTAACTTGCTTTTATGGGGGTTTTATGTGCTTTGGGGTTTATTCCGTCACACGAAGCAGTTCTCAAAGAACACATGAAATTTCTTGCAGCTGCAGGATCATCGGGTGGAGCAGCTTGTGGCCCTACGTCAGCTGAGGGTGAGTTAACAGCTTTTAAATCTTTACTTTGTGCAGCAGAATTGGGGTCTGATCAAACTGTACGACCAAGCCATCGACATCTTAATGGTACATTTTAGTCGATCCAGATGTTTGCTTATCGGTTAATATCTCAGCTTTTAGACACTCAGTGATTCAGAAACTGACACCTTGCTTATCCAAGAAGAAGTTGAGCTTGTTACATGTTTCTTGCAGCTGGAGCATCTGGTTTCTGGACCTCAGATGATGGTAAGTTTAACAGGTTTGAACTCTTTCCATAAACCACCACACAAGAATTGGGGAAAGTCTCAGCACTTCAAGTCTGAGCCTGATTCTCATCAGACTTCTGAAACCGGGTCTGTGCTGATAGATGGAACGTATGCACAGCAGAGGGTGTGAAGACAGTTTCAGTCTGAGAACTGCACACACAGCTTAAAAATGACTCGTTTTAACTTCCTAAACACACCAAAAACAGGACGAGGCCACGAGAGGAAGTGTGGAACACAGTGGAGCTAAAGAACACAGATGAGATGAGGTTTTACTGCTGGAGGGAGCTCAGAGACGCATCTATTTTGGCTCCGCCCCTTTCACACGAAGGTTTTGGATGGAGTTTAGCAGGTTTATTGTGACCCCCTCGCTGTCTTTTTTAAAAGAAAGTTGGAGTAAATTGGAGTTTGGGCGGGTGAAATGTGGCCTGCCACACTGACCGTCTCACTGGGTTAAAAGGAGGAGAAACTGTGGGCATGAAAGTCATTAAAAACAAACATTTTCTGAATGTTTTACAGGCTCAAAACCAGAGATACTCACTATTTTTTTCCACAAGAGCCACTTTTAAATTTACATACTAAAGTCCCCTTTTGCAAATATGCATTTCTACATATAAAACATATATATATAAAAAAAACACAAAACTTAATGAGTATCTCAGAGTTAGACCAAAGAGCTCGAATTAGCTGTCAGGATCACCTGAAACCTGACTGAGAACCAGAGTTGTTTTTGACAACCATCTTAGATTTAGTCTTAGTCTTAGTCTTTTGGACTGAAATGCTTATTAGTTTTAGTCACATTTTAGTCACTTCTATATATGATAGTTTTAGTCGACGAAAAGTCAAAAAGGTTTTAGTCTAGTTTTAGTCAAAAAAAAAAAGAAAAAATAAGTATAGTCTACCGTGTTAAGAAAATAGTATGGTCTTAACTATCAAACAAGCAGAACAAAAATACATAGCTTATTATCTGACCCTGTACTAAAGCTTTCTGATTTTTCATTCTGTACTGTGCGTGTGTCCCAACTTTACTGTAAGCGGACTAAACGCACAGGTCCTGGTTAGGGCTGCACAACGTCACTTGTGGCTTTTAGGCTAAAGCTAGCAGACTCTACGTATAACAGTAACTCGACCTGTTTAACATATCAAGTTACGTGCTGACAGAACGTACACACAAAGAGATAACCACACCGTCACTGAATGTAAACATGGCTAAACATGCTGCTAAAGTAACACGCATAATGGCCGTTTCTCAATATACGTTCTTGTCCGTACTTGTGTTCTTGTGAAACGCCGAAATCAACTGGCTGAAGCTGATTTCATTTTAGCTCTAAACTCTTTAAATATATCACTTTATCCACGTTTAAAACATTTTGAGGCGACAAAGTAGCCCTTTAGATCCCGATTTTATCGTTAATTTGTCTTAATACCAGCTATTTACAATTTTGTTCGGAAGAATTCTGCGTCTCAAAGGTGTGTGTCTGTTCTGTAGAGGAACACTTGTGAGTCTGATGTATCTGTTAGGCTACTGTTTATTATAACAACATTAATAATAATAATGATATTAATAATAATTATAATAATAGTAATAACAGTAATAATACACACACACACACACATTAGAGCGAGAGAGAGCACTTGGATGCAAAAGCCCAGCTGTTTAATCAGAGCAGGCTGCCTCGGGCACGAAGAACGCATCGTCTCAAAACTGAAAACGGAGCATGTGTACTTGTGATCTCCCGAGTTCATTCTTCCGAGGTTGACTAGCAAGAACATTCTCCTCAAGAACACAAGTCTGTTCTTTGCATTCTTGGTATTGAGAAACGGCCATTGAATTGACGTTAGCGTAACAAAAGCTAACTTTAGCCTGAAGTTAGCAGCCCATTTGCGCCAGGAGTATGTGGAAAACGTACTAATGTATTAGCTTACTATGAAATTGATCGATTATGTTAACAGCATTTGTAACTTACCTTCGAAAAAATATCCTTGTGGCGAGCCTTAAGGTGCCGCAGCAGATACTTTTTAGGTTTTAATTGACACACACAATAAGCAGAAATGTCATGCATTTTAAACGTCTGACAGATCACCCACTAACATTTTCGTCCATTCTCGTCTCGTCAACGAAAACTCACACACGTCTCGTCATGTTTTCGTCATCAGAGAGCTATGTTTATCTCGTCACCGTCTCGTTATCGTCATGAAAAAAAGTGGCGTCAACGAAATGATTTCGTCATCGTCATCGTTGACGAAAACAACACTGAGAACCAGAGTTCATGACGTCGTCGCACTCTAATCTGAACAGTCAGCCCAAAATCTCATCATCAGGATGCCTGAGCTACAGAGCTGGGGGGTTTTAATTTGCTTTTATGGGGGTTTAACTTGCTTTTATGGGGTTTTATGTGCTTTTATGGGGGTTTAACTTGCTTTTATGGGGTTTTATGTGCTTTTATGGGGGTTTAACTTGCTTTTATGGGGTTTTAACTTGCTTTTATGGGGTTTTATGTGCTTTTATGGGGGTTTAACTTGCTTTTATGGGGTTTTAACTTGCTTTTATGGGGTTTTTATGTGCTTTTATAGGGTTTTAACTTGCTTTTATGGGGTTTTAACTTGCTTTTATGGGGGTTTAACTTGCTTTTATGGGGTTTTTATGTGCTTTAATGGGGGTTAAACTTGCTTTTATGGGGTTTTGACTTGCTTTTATGGGGTTTTAACTTGCTTTTATGGCGGTTTAACTTGCTTTTATGGGGGTTTTAACTTGCTTTTATGGCATTTTAACTTGCTTTTATGGGGGTTTTAACTTGCTTTTATGTCATTTTAACTTGCTTTTATGGGGTTTTAACTTGCTTTTATGGGTTATAACTTGCTTTTATGGCGGTTTCACTTGCTTTTATGGCATTTTAACTTGCTTTTATGGGGTTTTAACTTGCTTTTATGGCGGTTTAACTTGCTTTTATGGGTTATAACTTGCTTTTATGGCGGTTTAACTTGCTTTTATGGGTTATAACTTGCTTTTATGGCGGTTTAACTTGCTTTTATGGGTTATAACTTGCTTTTATGGGTTATAACTTGCTTTTATGGGGGTTTTAACTAGTGATGGGAAGTTCGGCTCTTTTCCGAGAGCCGGCTCTTTCGACTCCCAAACGGCTCTTTATTTAGGATCTTTTGTAGCCTATATTTACCTTAACTTTGAAAAAAAAAAATCATGGTTTATGTGTTGAAAACCCTTTTGCTTTCAGTGTTTTTATGCGAGACCTTATAATTGCCTAATTCTTTGCATTTATTCTGTGACAAAACCACTTTGACATTTGTTTATTTCAATTAAACTTTTTTATTGCACAAATTAACAATAAACTTCAAACACATCCACTGAACAGAACCAAACTCAAGCTAACATTAATAATATCCTCAATTAAACTTTTTTATTGGACAAATGAACCAAAAAATTTCAAACAAATCCACAGAACAGAACCAAAACCAGAATCAAACTGCTTAATTCTCACGTGAATACCGCATGCTGGTCGCCATGCTGGCCAATCATAACAAAGCTCTGTCATAACCAGAGCTGGGACTGAGCACTGAAAGTGAAACCTGAGCAGCGAATGGAAAAAAACTGGGAGTCGGCTCTCACTTGAATGCGAGCCGGCTCTTCTGATTCACTACAAAGAGCCGGTGCTTGTGGGCATGACCCATCACTAGTTTTAACTCTCTTTTATAGGGTTTTAACTCTCTTTTATAGGGTTTTAACTTGCTTTTATGGGGATTTAACTTGCTTTTATGGGGTTTTAACTTGCTTTTATAGGGTTTTAACTTGCTTTTATGGGGTTTTAACTCTCTTTTATAGGGTTTTAACTTGCTTTTATGGGGATTTAATTTGCTTTTATGGGGTTTTAACTTGCTTTTATGGGGATTTAACTTGCTTTTATGGGGGTTTATGTGCTTTTATGGGGTTTTTATGTGCTTTTATGGGGGTTTTATGTGCTTTTATGGGGTTTTAACTTGCTTTTATGGGGATTTTTTTAACTTGCTTTTATGGGGTTTTAACTCTCTTTTATAGGGTTTTAACTTGCTTTTATGGGGTTTTAACTCTCTTTTATAGGGTTTTAACTTGCTTTTATGGGGATTTAACTTGCTTTTATGGGGGTTTTATGTGCTTTTATGGGGTTTTTATGTGCTTTTATGGGGTTTTTATGTGCTTTTATGGGGGTTTAACTTGCTTTTATGGGGTTTTAACTTGCTTTTATGGGGGTTTTATGTGCTTTTATGGGGTTTTTAACTTGCTTTTATGGGGTTTTATGTGCTTTTATGGGGTTTTTAACTTGCTTAATGGGTTTTATGTGCTTTTATGGGTTTTTTTAACTTGCTTTTATGGGGGTTTTAACTTGCTTTTATGGGGGTTTAACTTGCTTTCATGGGCGTTTAACTTGCTTTTATGGGGTTTTAATTTACTTTTATGGGGTTTAACTTGCTTTTATGGGGTTTTAACTTACTTTTATGGGGTTTTAACTTAATTTTATGGGGTTTTAACTTACTTTTATGGGGTTTAACTTGCTTTTATGGGGATTTAACTTGCTTTTATGGGCGTTTAACTTGCTTTTATGGGGGTTTAACTTGCTTTTAGGGCGGTTTTATGTGCTTTTAAAGGGTTTTAACCTTCTTTTATGGGCGTTTAACTTGCTTTTATGGGGTTTTATGTGCTTTTATGGTGGTTTTAACTTACTTTTATGGGGTTTTAACTTGCTTTTATGGGGTTTTAACTTACTTTTATGGGGTTTAACTTGCTTTTATGGGGATTTAACTTGCTTTTATGGGCGTTTAACTTGCTTTTATGGGGGTTTAACTTGCTTTTAGGGCGGTTTTATGTGCTTTTATAGGGTTTTAACCTTCTTTTATGGGGTTTTAACTTGCTTTTATGGGGTTTTATGTGCTTTTATGGTGGTTTTAACTTGCTTTTATGGGGGTTTTATGTGCTTTTGGGTTTATTCCGTCAAACGAAGCAGTTCTCAAAGAACACATGAAATTTCTTGCAGCTGCAGGATCATCGGGTGGAGCAGCTTGTGGCCCTACGTCAGCTGAGGGTGAGTTAACAGCTTTTAAATCTTTACTTTGTGCAGCAGAATTGGGGTCTGATCAAACTGTACGACCAAGCCATCGACATCTTAATGGTACATTTTAGTCGATCCAGATGTTTGCTTATCGGTTAATATCTCAGCTTTTAGACATTCAGTGATTCAGAAACTGACACCTTGCTTATCCAAGAAGAAGTTGAGCTTGTTACATGTTTCTTGCAGCTGGAGCATCTGGTTTCTGGACCTCAGATGATGGTAAGTTTAACAGGTTTGAACTCTTTCCATAAACCACCACACAAGAATTGGGGAAAGTCTCAGCACTTCAAGTCTGAGCCTGATTCTCATCAGACTTCTGAAACCGGGTCTGTGCTGATAGATGGAACGTATGCACAGCAGAGGGTGTGAAGACAGTTTCAGTCTGAGAACTGCACACACAGCTTAAAAATGACTCGTTTTAACTTCCTAAACACACCAAAAACAGGACGAGGCCACGAGAGGAAGTGTGGAACACAGTGGAGCTAAAGAACACAGATGAGATGAGGTTTTACTGCTGGAGGGAGCTCAGAGACGCATCTATTTTGGCTCCGCCCCTTTCACACGAAGGTTTTGGATGGAGTTTAGCAGGTTTATTAATGACCATATTTTATAGTTTCTACAGCTTCCCCAGAAAGGATGCTAAATGTTTTTTTTTTTTATAATAAACTCGCTTATTCTTTTTGCTAAATTTTCTATTCATAAATGGAAATTTGCTAATAAAAGGCCATATTTTCCCCATTTTATTAAAGATATAGAACGATATTTTAAATCAATAACAGACTCTACTAATGAAAAGGCTCTAAGGACAATTTCTATATGTACATCTTTGCATTTTTTCATCTGACACCCCTGGTTGAAACCAGTTCATGGAAACATGCCTGATTCACATTTCTCTTTAGCAGCTTTTCAGGAAATTCCTTCAGATTTATTTTGTTATTCCATCGAAAAAACAACTCCAAGAAACATTATGTTAGAAACAGACTCATTCAAAGTTGAAGGAATACAGAGGAAAAAAAGTTAGCAGAAAGCGTACACTGGAAAAAATGCCCCTCCAAAAATAAGTAAGAAAACAACAAATAAAAGACGTTTTTGCTTGAAATAAGCAAAAAAATCTGCCAATGGAACGAGTGAAAATCGGCTTGTCAAGATTTCTTGAAATAAGATGTGATATTTAGGACTTTTGAGATAAAAGTGATCTTGAAATTAGCTTAAAAACCTCTTCAAATGTAAAAAAAAAAAAAAGCTTATTTCATGTGAAATATGACTCAAAACAATTTGTTTTCAAGACTTTTTCAATTAACAAGATATTCCAGATGTCTTAAAACAAGTCCCTATCTGGCTGAAATAGAACATGTTTTGTCTTATATTAAGTGTAATGAGATATTTTGACTTATTTCCAGCCAATTTACACATGCTGTTAAACCCTAAACATCTGCTTTTGTTGAAACTGGTGAAAAGATATATCAGACAACAGCTTCTGCGAAAATAAAGGATTTTGCATAAGATGTGATGTTTAGGACTTTTGAGTTAAAAGTGATCTTGAAATTAGCTTAAAAACCTCTTCATATGTCAAAAAAAGCTTGTTTCATATGATATGTGACTCAAAACAATTTGTTTTCAAGACTTTTTCATTTAACAAGATATTCCAGATGTATTGTCTTCAAACAAGTCCCTATATCTGGCTGAAATGGTGCTTGTTAGGCAGTTGTGTCTTATATTAAGTGTAATGAGATATTTTGACTAGAAATGAGACAAATATACTTGGTAAGACTTTAATTTTTTCCAGTGTAGAGACATGAATGAGAGACAGCCGCTTAAGGCAAGGCAAGGCAAGGCATCTTTATTTATACAGCGCATTTCATACCACAGGCAACTCAATGTGCTTTACATAAAGACAAGGCATTTAAAAGAACAGCATAAAGCAGCAATTTAAAGAGAAAAAAAATAGAATAAAAATTAAAAACACAGTTAAAAGCAATCAAAGAAGAGGGGAACAGAAAGATATAAACTCAACTATAAGCACACCGAAAGAGAAATGTTTTTAACCTGGATTTAAAAGTGCTCACAGTTGGGGCTGATTTCAGTTCTTCTGGTAGTTTGTTCCAGTTGTGAGCAGCATAACAGCTAAAAGCTGCTTCACCGGGTCCAGTTAGAACTCTGGGCTCCACTATCTGACCTGAGTCAGCAGATCTTAGAGCTCTGCTGGGTTTATACTCTGCTAGCATGTCATTCATGTGTTCTGGACCTAAACCATTCTGTGATTTGTAGACGAGTAGCAGAACTTTAAAATCTATTCTGTATCTGACCGGGAGCCAATGTAAAGACGTGAGAACTGGGGTGATGGGATGTGATCTCTGTGTTCTGGTTAAAACTCGGGCTGCAGCGTTCTGAATGAGCTGCAGCTGTTTGAGACTCTTTTGGGGGAGTCCAGTCAGAAGACCGTTACAGTAGTCAAGTCTGCTGGAGATGAAAGCATGAATCAGCTTCTCCTGATCTGTTTGGGACATGAAACCCTTAATTCTGGATATGTTCTTAAGTTGATAAAAGGCTGATTTGGTGACTGATTTGATATGATAGTTGAAGGTCAGGTCTGAGTCTATCAGCACGCCGAGGTTCCGGACTTGGTCTTTAGTTTCTAGAGACAGTGACTCAAGATGTTTACTGACAGCAAACCTCTTCTCTTTGTTGCCAGACACAATGACCTCAGCTTTTTCTTGATTTAACTGAAAGAAATTTTGGTTCATCCGCTCTTTGACTTGCTCTAAGCAGTCGCACAATGACTCTATAGGACTGCAGTCATCTGGAGACAGTGCCAGATATATCTGTGTGTCATCTGCATAGCTGTGGTAGTTGACTTTAGAGTTCTTCAGAATTTGACCCAAAGGCAGCATGTATAGGGTGAACAGAAGGGGTCCAAGAACTGACCCCTGAGGAACTCCACATGTCATAGCCACTCGATCAGATTGATTACTTCCAATAGTCACAAAATAACTCCGCTCCTCCAAGTAGGACCTGAACCATTCTAGGACTGTCCCGCTGAGTCCTGCCCAGGTTTCCAACCTGTTCAGCAGTATACTGTGATCCACAGTGTCAAATGCAGCGCTGAGATCCAACAGGACCAGAACTGACACCTTGCCTGAGTCAGTGTTCAACCTTATGTCATTTAACACTTTAATAAGAGCCGTTTCTGTACTGTGGTGAGGTCGGAAGCCTGACTGAAATTTGTCAAGGAGTCCACTGGAGTTCAAGAAGTTACTGAGTTGATTAAAAACCACTTTCTCAACAATCTTGGCTGTAAAAGGAAGATTTGAGATGGGTCTGTAGTTGGTTAAAATGGAAGCCTCCAATGTTGTCTTTTTTAGGAGTGGCTTGATGGCAGCTACTTTTAAGGGTTTAGGAAACGTGCCTGATTGAAGTGAGCAGTTTATTATTTGCTGCAAATCTGTTTAGACAGAGCTTACAATAGTTTTAAAGAAGTCAGATGGCATTGTGTCAAGACAGGATGTCGATGGTTTAAGATGCTGGACTGTTTCTTCTATGGTTTTTTGGTCAACTGTATTGAATTCTGACATAGTTGATTGATTCCTAGGTGGTTTTAAGGATTGCGTCATTTTATTATTTTGCTCATTTATGTTGATATTTAGCCTTATAGATTTGATTTTTTCATTGAAAAAACAAGCAAATTCATTGCATTTTTCTGTGGAACAGAGTTCTGAAACTATCTGTTTTGGGGGGGTTGTCAGCTTATTAACCATAGCAAACAGAGCACGAGTGTTGTTGATGTTCTTATTAATCATTTCAGATAAGTGTTGCTGTCTAGCCCGGAGTAACCCGTGGTTAAAATTACAAAGACTTTGTTTGTAGAGGTCATGGTGAATTTGAAGTTTAGTTTTTCGCCATTTACGCTCTGCTTTCCTGCATTCTGTTTTCAAGGCCTTTACCATCATAGTGTTTCTCCATGGTGTTCGCTTTCTGCTCAAGATCATCTTATTTTTAACAGGTGCGACAGTATCCATGACATTTGAGATTTTCAAGTTAAAGTTATCTAAGAGTTTATCAACTGTCTCTGCACTCGCAGTTGATGACATAGCTATAACTTCCATAAACTTAGCACTGGTATTCTCATTTATGTACCTTTTTCTAACAGACACACGGGTTAACTGAATGTTTGGAGTTAACTGTAAGTCAGAGAACACACAGAAATGATCAGAGAGCGCCAAGTCCTTGATATCAACAGAAGAAATGTCAACACCTTTAGAGATAACCAGATCCAGTGTGTGGCCTCGAGTATGTGTGGGTCCATTCACATGTTGAAGGAGGCCAAAAGTGTCAAGTAGAGAGCAGAGCTCTTTGGCATTAGTGTCCATGTTATTGTCCATGTGAATGTTAAAATCCCCTGTTATGATAAAAAAGTTATAGTCAGTGCAGATAACTGACAGCAGTTCAGCAAACTCATCAAAGAAAGTTCCTGGGTATCTTGGTGGTCTATAAATGATTAGGAAGATAACTTTTGGATCCCCTTTTACTAAAAAACAGAGATATTCAAAAGAGCTAAAATCACCAAGTAAAATTTCTTTGCACTGAAAGACTAATTTAAAAATGACGGCAACTCCCCCGCCCTTCTTACCACTTCGACACTTATTGATAAAACTGAAATTTGTTGGTGCTGCCTCATTGAGAATGGTATCACAGCTACATTCAGTCAGCCATGTTTCACTAAGAAATAAAAAGTCTAGATTATAGGTCATGATCATGTCATTTACTAAGAGGGATTTGTTGGCTAGTGATCTGATATTGAGTAGGGCTAATCTCGTGGAGACAACAGGTGATACTGGTGTGTTTCGGGGTTGACACACTATATTCAATAGATTGGTAGATTTAACTGAACCTTTTTTATTTCTCACCAGTTTGACCACTTTTCTGTTACCTGTCATCACAGGGATTGAAAAGGCTGTCTGAACTCCATAGGGCCCTGACTTTATCTGGGGAAGAGCATTCTTGATATCAGTATTACAGCCTGGACCCGGCACATATCAGTCAGACTCACAGATATGATGATTCAGAGGAGGTGGGGGGGCTTGGTCACTTCTGTTTGAGGGTTGTTTCCAACATAATGGACGTGGTGGAATGGGAGGGGCTGGATGAGGTGGGATGTTAGGGGGAAGAATATGGGATTTTGGCGTGGTGTCAATTGTATTCCAATATTGAGAAAGCTCTTCATCCTGTCCGGGAAATCCAGAAGTGAGGAGTCCAGACTGCGGCTGGGGGAGACTCCGCCTGTTGGGCTGTTGGGGCTGGTGAAGACTCCTTATCTTGGGGTGAGGATGATGACGTTGCAGGTTCTTTCTGGATCTGCTGTCCTCCATGGTCAGTCCTTGTCTCAGCGCCCTCACCAGAGCATTGTCCTATCTGTCGTTTTGGATCATTTTGTCCTGTCTCGTCCTTGATAAGGGGCTGCTGATGTGTGACGCAGAGAGTAAAACATGTTGGAGCTTAGCAACTGTACTCCTGACTTGTTAAGGTGAAATCCATCTGCCTTAAAGAGGTGCCTGCGTCCCCAAAAGATGTTGAAATTGTCAATAAAGTTCATTGAATGAGCAGCACACATGTCTTTGAGCCATCTGTTTAGCATCATCAGTCTGCTGAATCTCTCATCTCCTTTCCAAACTGTTGGTAGAGGTCCACTGAAAAACACCTCTGTACTTGTGCATCGAACTTTGTTTACCAGGTCCATAAAGTCTTGTTTTAATACCTCCGATTGTTGCTTCACAACATCAAGGGCTCCTGTGTGTATGATGAGAGATTTCAGTGTCGGATGCTCAGCAACAATGTCCAGGATCTTCTTTGAGATATCAGACACCATGTCGTTACTAAAACAGAGTATTTTGGTCTTTTTCTTGCTGCAAAAACGTTTTATCTCATTCACAGCTCCGTCACCCACTATCAGAGTTTGAGGCCCAGTGGTTAGCTCTTTCTGTGGCCTTTTAGCATATAATTTAGCCTCATACCTTTCTCTGGTCTTGGAAGATGAGCGTTCTTTTGGAGAGTCAGGATTTTGAGAAAGTGGAGCAAATCTGTTCTCTAGCAGAATTCCTGTGTCTTGTGGCAATTTGCTCCTGGTTTTGGTGGTGGTCTCGGTCCATCGTTGCTTTTTCTTTGGTATCGGGGTAGAGACATTCCTGTGTGATAGTGCAGGCCACTCTGAGTCATTGTGGGTCTCCAGGTGTTGGATTCTGCCTGATAACCGTCTTCCCTCATCTGAGGGAGGCGATTTGTAGTGTTTTGGCTTAGCACCAAGGGAGTTCCAGGGATGACTGGTTGAATATTTTCCATTTACACCAGGCTCCTGCCGTGTCTCGGGGTATGCAACCGGCATTCTGACATCCCGTCACTCAGACATGACGCCACTGCGACATCCCGCCATACCGACAGTTTGGTACCACCATTCAGACACTTTGATACCACCATTCCGACACTTGTTGGGAGCTGTCAGGGTCGGACTGGGAAAAAAAAATCGGCCCTGGCAATTTTCCCCGGGATTACCCCCCCCAGTATTAATTAGTATCTCCAATCTAATTAAATAAAAATAAAAAATGAGCACAGACCGCTCAGTCAATGGCATGTACCCATAGAAAAAAAACACACACATCACACAACCTGACTATATCGACCGCTAACAACCATGATCAGTAACCTACACAAACCCAGACACATAATGGCTCGGTGGCCAGCAATCGGATAAACCAATGAGGTGAATCAATCCTGTGAAAGAATGAAAACAAGTGAATGAAACCTGCACTCACCCATTATGAAGTTAACTCTGCCAGCCCTCATAACCTGCTCAGCCAACTCCTTGACGTCGGGTATGGTTGGTAACGTTACGGCGGCTAGCATTAGCAACGAGGCAGCTAGGCTTGCTAAATCGGTAAGCATTACTGAAGAAAGCTAGTCTTTTTAGCTACGTTATATTATCATCTTTCTTCTCGGCTATAACCTTTGTTTACGGCCACTGGCCCTAACCTGACGCCCTAGCTGTCAAATCACCGGAAGTTTTCACCGGAAGTACTGGCGCACACACAAAAGCTCTCTCCAGACATATCTTTCTTTCATTCCGCCCAGATGAAATTTAATGCCACTCTTCGAAAATCGGCGAAATTTAAGACATTTTATCTGCCAGTGAACCCAAGTGTCCATTGTCCTGATAAAGATCTAGCCTACCAGCTGTTGTGAGGCTTCACTTTGACAGCATTCTCAGTGGTTTTAGGTAAAATAAATTGAGGCAATTGTCACAAAAACAAATAGCATCCGTTTTACACTGCCAAATGAAATATTGGCTACACAACGAGCCCCTCGTCAGCCCTCATCATCAGTAAATTTCTGAGTGGGTGCGATCAGTCTTGCTTGACTTGCGTGTTGGAATGTCTCTCTCTCGGGCATTTGTAGCTGGTGCAGCCTTATTATTGCATGGCGAGCTGTCCACGCGTGTGGTGCTGAAATCGCGTGTCGGAATGGTGGTATGTTGAAAAGAAAAAATCATACCGCCATTCCGACAAAAGAAAAAATTAAATTCGGAATGACGGGACGTTTCATTTCTTAAAAAAATGTCACCATTCCGACAATTGAACGTCAATGTCGGAATGGCAACATGTAACCGTGTCTCGGTGGTGCCAGTTAGCTTCCTGTTAGCCTGCTCCCTTTCAGTGTTTTGGGATACTGGCAGAGTAGTTTCATTCCCATATTGTCCATTTATCTCCACGTTCACTTCAAGCCAATTAATTTTTGTTTCCAGTATTGCTATCTTCTGAAGTAGCTTGTGGTAATCGTCAGTGGAAAAGGGAGGCATCTTGCTGCTAATTAGCTTCAGTTAGCTGACCTCCTCCAAAAGCAGGAAGCTGCAACGGAATTTCCACACAATAGTTTCCAGATGACTTTCTGATAAAAATGTCTTGGTTCACTTAAAAGAAAAAGAATAAAATTATATCCATGACTTGTGGAAATAAGTAAAATGATTTAAAAGCAAATAAAGCAATAAGCAGCAGGAGGAAGCAGAGACACGTCTGCACTCTTCAGAAGCAGATCAGAAGATTCTTGATTAAAGGCCAACTTCCACTAAAAAACGGTTTTACTCGCTCCTTCTGAAAAAGGGAGGGTCACCCCTAGTTACATACACATACTAGGCTTCCAAGTGTTGCGTCACCTCCACAGGCTGTGTTCCCGAATTTACATAAACAATGCAGAGCCACGAGCGAATCAGAAAAAGCCTGTACATTCTACGTCAAACTGAAAAAAGGCGTTGCCCACTTGGGATTATGCCCGCCCATGGGAAACCCGCCCCCCTCGGACGGGCCCTATAACTAAGCAGAAACCTGTAGTCTGTGGGGCTCCTCATTCCTCCTCATCGAGCCTCTCACTACCACCTTTCCATCAACTACATTTGACACTGAGCATATACAGAATGTTATTTTCAGGAGTTGCTAAAAAAAAAAAAAAAAAAGCAAATAACTAGCTTAACCTTTGCTTGGCTAACCTAATGCTAACGCTGCACACGGAGACTTCATAGCCACCATGGCAAATTACATAGACCGCAGAACGTGTTTGAACAAGGGGGGGCCACAATCCCAAGAGGGGGTCACCAAAATTTTAGGTCGGACATGATGCATAGCCGAGGCTCTGCACAGTATACACAGACACGCACGTAATGCCATCAGTCATGTCAGCCAGCACAGAACAGCGCAGAATAAAATGCACAAGAAAGGTACCTCGGTGGTCGGTGGTTACGCAACTGAAGCTGCTTGCTTGTACCAGTACTAAAGCACTATGAGAAACACTGAACACAGAGAAGTGCACGTTCTGTGGTGCTTGGTCAGAGGAATGTATGGGAATATGCTTGCTGTTTTATCAGAGCTGAGCGCGCGCGTGTGTATATGAGAGAGAGAGAGAGAGAATGCGGATGCACATCACGTTGCCAGGATGATTTTACTTTAAATGTCCAAATAGCCAACAACACTAATAACCCAAGTCCAAAATATGCCAGCACAGAAGTGCGCAAATTGCCAAAACAGTCAACACAGCACAGAAGGATATAGCCTACATAGATGAATCAATGGTCATGACTTAAGCCCACAACATGCCAGCAACATGTAACTTAGGCAAGGCTATAAAATGCGTCATTTTAGAAAAACGGTCCACCATGGTCAGTACTGTGGTGTTACCTTCAGAGACCGGGAGCCCCGTGACGAAATCCAGAGAGATGTTCGACCACGGTCTGGAGGGAATCGGTAGCGGGTGCAGCAGCCCCCTGCGTGCCCCGGAGGATGTTTTATTACGGGCGCAGACCGAACAAACCTCGATGTACTCCCGGACCTCCGGCTCCATGGCGGGCCACCAGAACCACTGGGAGATGGCGAACATAGTTCTCCGGACGCCCGGATGGCAGGTGAGCAGCGAGGTGTGGGCCCAATGAATCACCTGTGGATGCAGATTAGCCGGGACAAATAAACATTTCTCTGGGCAACCACTAGGTGGAGGGGTCTCACCGTTAGGTTCTTTCACCTCCTTTTCTATCTGCCAAGTTACCGCTCCAACCACACAGTTCAGTGGAAGGATGGGTTCAGGTTCCTTGGCAGCAGGCGCAGGGTCGTAAACGCGGGACAGGGCGTCTGGCTTAACATTCCGGGACCCTGGCCTGTAAGACAACGTGAAACGAAAACGGTTAAAAAACAGAGTCCACCTGGCCTGGCGAGAGTTAAGCCTTTTGGCTTTCCTAAAAGGATGGACTGTCCCCTCCAACCAGTGTCTCCACTCCTCCAAGGCGACCCTGACAGCCAGCAGCTCCCGGTTCCCCACGTCGTAGTTCCTCTCCGCCGAGCTCAGGCGCCGGGAGAGGAAAGCGCACGGGTGCATCTTACCGTCAGATTCGGCCCTTTGGGAGAGGACTCCCCCGATGCCCTCACTGGAAGCGTCCACCTCCACCACGAACTGGCGCTGCGGGTCAGGCAAGGTGAGGATGGGTGCGGAAGTGATGAGCTGTTTTAGGCGCTGGAACGCTTCTTCTTGTTTCGGCCCCCAGTGGAATGGAACCAACGGTGAGGTGAGGGCATGAAGCGGAGCGGCGATGGTGCTGAAGCCCCTGATGAACCGCCTATAGAAATTTGCGAATCCCAGAAATTGTTGCACCTTCTTGCAGTTTTCAGGAGTAGGCCACTCGGCCACAGCACTGATCTTGGCGGGATCCATCTTCACCTTACCGGGAGAAATAATAAAACCTAGAAAGGTGGTGATGGTTACATGAAATTCACTTTTTTCTGCTTTTACATAAAGGTGGTTATCAAGTAAACGTTTCAGAACTTGGTTAACATGGGATTTGTGCGTGTCTAGATCAGGTGAATAAATCAGAATATCGTCTAAATAAACATAAACAAAACGATCAAGAAAGTCTCTAAGGACGTAGTTTATCATGGCCTGGAAAACAGCAGGGGCGTTGGTGAGGCCGAAAGGCATCACGAGGTATTCATAGTGGCCACTAGGGGTGTTAAAACCAGTCTTCCACTCGTCCCCCTCTCTAATACGGACGAGGTGGTAAGCGTTGCGTAAGTCCAGTTTTGTGAAGACGGCAGCCTGTTGGAGTTGATCAAACACAGATGACAGAGGAAGTGGGTAACGTTTTTTTATGGTAATGTCATTGAGTGGGCTGTAGTCAATGCAGGGTCTTAGTGAGCCGTCTTTTTTATGCACGAAGAAAAAACCTGCCCCAGCAGGAGATGAAGATGGGTGGATGAGTCCTGCCTTGAGTGAAGACTCAATATAATCCTTCATGGATTGTTGTTCTGGTCGTGATAGTGAATATAGTCGCCCCTTGGGAATAGTTGCCCCAGGAATGAGGTCGATGGCGCAGTCGTAAGGCCGATGTAGGGGAAGAGACGTGGCCTTGTCTTTGCTGAAGACTTCCCCAAGATGGTGGTAGCAGGTGGGGATTGAGGTCAAGTCAAGAAGCTGGAACTCTGTGACAGGAACAGAAATATTTTTTACAGTGGTGTGTGTCGGTTTTACAGACTTGGTCTGCAAGCATCTTCTCTCACAATCTCCTCCCCATCCCAAAATTTTGCCCGAAGGCCAGTCAATGTGCGGATTATGTTTGGTGAGCTATGGGTGACCCAAAACCAGAGTGTGAGTGTTGTGGAGAAAAGGAGTCGAATCCGCGTCGGTCAGCCTCTCATCGGGGGAAGTTTATTTGAACAAACCGTCACAAAAACATGTGCATACAGAATGTCCGTAAGTTCCCTCTGACCTCATTTTGTGACAACCTTTTATACCGTTCTGGATCATACAATGCGTACGTGGCCAAGCCCAATCTTCTCTGGAGGCGCCTGGCTTTTGCCATTATCGTAAACAAGCTCATTCTAACTATAAACAATATTCATATGAACCAGTCAACAAAGCACACGATGTAATTAGGCCATGTCATGACATTTCTCTCCCACATAATCCCCCCTGAAATCACTTATCAGTGATTTAATAAAGAAATAATCTAAAATAAAAGAAAATCATCCCACATAATTCATTAATAATTAATTAACATAATCAACACTAAATTATTCTAATAATTCTACATTCTAAGTCAAAGGGAACATATTGAATAAATGAAAAGGAATCTATATATGTACCCAAATCACATTAAATGATACTGAATTCAACAATAATACAAATTTTTAACATTGCCATCACACTTGTCCACTGTTCGCAGTGCATAGGAGCGAAAAACCCACTGGCTGCTACTTTCGTAACTCACGTTCTTATTCTTGGGAAAACTCTCCTACGGCCCCACCCCACTTGGCGACCGACCACTTTACCAAAGGTCGCACTCCGAACAGTTGACCGACACAACTGGCAATGGACATATTAGTGATTAGTGCTGATTGATAATAAACATAGAATGAATACACTACCATCATCAAATGAATTAATCACAGTTTTGTACCAAGTACAATACAGAAAATTATGAATTATCACAACAATAATAGTAATAAAATGCAATGTAATGCAGCTCTTCCAGTCCCGTCCCATCTCCCGTACCCTGGAGTCGTCTGCTTCTGGCCGAACATCCGTCCGGCTGGGTCTGGAACTGCTAAGCTACCTCTGGGAGGAGAGGTCGCCAGTACGTCGCTCCCAAAAAGAGATATTTACCATCGCCCCTCCCTGTCAGGCTATACTTGGTTCCACACCCGAGGAAAGAATCTTGTGAACCGTCCGTTGATAAGCTTCATTCGTTGACCCGTTCTTCCATGCGTTGGTCCTCAGACCTGGTCTCGCAAGGTCATCTGCCTCCTGGTTTGTTCCACACTTCGTTTGAACATCACTTGCAGCAAACACCTTCTCAGAATGGGTATAATGCAACACCCCAATAGGGAGACCATCATAAATATTGACAATATAGCTAATCCCGCCTTAACTGTCATCGCTCCCCCTTATCCCAAAATCCCATCCAGACCAGTCCACCACCATTCACTCCAACCAGCATCACTCTTCAGCTCCTCTTTCAGTTCTCTGATCTTCTTCATGGCCGTTGTAAATGTCCCATCAGCTGCAGTGTTCCCGGGTATAAATGTACAACATTTTCCCCAACCATATGGCTAACACCACTGTTTCCTGCTAGTATCCAATCTAAAGCTTGTTCTGCCAAGCCATCCTACTTGTCTCATGTAGTTGTTCTCCAAAGGCTGCAAGCCCTTCACTCGTGTAGTTAAGGATTCTCTGTTGGTAGTTAATCCACTCCACATTTTGTTAATTGTGATCCACGGCAAAATAGACTCAAATCCAGCTGCGATCTCACTGCGTGCTTTGAACTCACAAGGAATCCCTCTCGTCTGCCCTATTGCATCCAAGTAAACGTGCTTATCCATGATGTAGTCACCACTATATCTTTTAACTCTGCCTTCTTCCACATCCAATCCTAGCATCTTGTTTACCTTGTCATACACTAACACAATCGATGTCTTCATACTCACAAGTGCACAAAGACCTATCCACCTGTTGGGTAACACATTTAACAAAACATCATCTCCACACACCCAGTAACTATCAGCCATCGGGTGTGTCTGATCCCCAAAAAGATATAGAGTTAGAATGGTCATTTCTATATTTCCACATTTTCGATCCAAAGGAACCGGATTTCCAAACCACACAGGTGTCCTAATAAATATTGGTTTCATATTTGCGTGTGGAAACCACGATAAAACCCATGCGACATTGCATTTATGGCTTGGCTTGGCAACAGGGAGAGGACGCTGGCGTGATATGTCCGCCGCTTCTCCGCCTAAATGACAGCGTTTTGTTTTTTATTGTGTGCGATACACATTCTGCTGTCTTTGAACCTCGCTGCGTTCCTGGTTATTGGTTTAACCGTTCAGGGGGACATTATACTTCAACATCCAAGGTGCCACTGTGTGACGCTGAATCTCCCTCCTCGGCTAGCATGATGCTAAGCTATTCGGCCGTGGAGTTGTTGAGCCTCAATAACGGCAACGAATCTGACGGTCCCCTGGACATCTCCATCATCAAATGGCTGGGCCTGTTACAACGACCTCGCTATGTTCACAGAAGCTCCCGGAGAAAGTTTATTCTCCATCGGACTGGATCATCCGTGCCGGTCATCTGGTCAGCTGGGCGCTCTGGCGCACGGCGTCGACGTCATCAGAGCGCTGCGGCCCTTCGGACTTGTAGTCCTCACGCGACTACAGCTGATCCTACTTCTCTCTGGGCGCCGGATAATAAACGCGGAGTGGACTTTAAACTTCTCAGGCCTATTGGAAGACACATGTCTGAGTCTCGTCTTAAAATCGAACTCTTCAATGTGCAATCCTTGTCCAATAAAGCATGCCTCATCCAAGAGCACATCCAGGATAAGGATCTGGATATCATGTGCCTTACAGAGACCTGGCATCAGCCAAACAGCTTTTTTAGTCTCAATAAGGCTTGTCCTCCTGGACATAAATATCTCCAGAGAACACGGAGCTCAGGTCGTGGTGGCGGCTTAGCTGTCATTTTTAAAGATCATTTTGACTTTTCTCCAGTGACTCTGCCTGAGCTGTCCTCCTTCGAGTGCTTGGCTTTCTGCTCCAAACCACCATATTCAATGACAGTGCTCCTCATCTACAGGCCCCCCAAACCTCATTCCTCCTTTTTCTCTGAGATGTTTGAGACTCTGTCAATGTTCTGTTCCACAAATTCCAACACACTCATACTTGGAGATCTCAACATCCATGTTGATACTCCCAACAATCATCAAGCAGCTGAATTCCTTCATCTTCTGGACTGTTTGAACTTGGAACAACATGTCAAATTGCCAACACACTCTCGTGGACACACTCTGGATGTTGTCATCACAAACTCCTTAACTGTGCAACATCTCTCTGTTTATGACATGGGAGTCTCTGATCACAAAGTTATTTATTTGGAGCTTCCCTTTCTGGACCGTGCCACTAATCCAAAGCGGAAGATTTCTTTTAGAAATCTGAAAAAGATCAACTCTGAACTTCTAGCTACTGACCTTAATATTCATATTCCTGTCTCCCTTCCAGTATCCATTAATGCAGTTGACTTTTATAACACCAGCCTCGCTAACATCTTGGACCATCATGCTCCTGTTAGAGAGAGAACAGTTACCTTTTCACGCTCAGCCCCCTGGTTTACCCCTGAGCTGAGGAAAATGAAGACAGCTGGTCGAGTGCTCGAGAGACGCTTTTTAGCCTCTGGTCTGCTAGTTCACAAACTAGCTTATCAGGAGCACCGCACAATGTATGCAAGGTCTCTCAAGAAATCCCGATCACTATTTTATTCATCTGTTGTCTCAGATAACCCTGGTAACTCCAAAGTACTCTTTTCCTCCATCGCTCAACTCCTTCAGCCACGAACAGCTTCTATCATTGACCCTACTAATGACCTATGTGATAAATTTATTTTTTTTTTCCATAATAAGATCCAGACAATCAGATCAGCCCTCACCACTCTCCCCCCAGCACTTAGCCCTACTACCAATTTACGGCTCAGGAGCTCTCCCCCCTTTTGCTCGTTTCCAGAGGTCTGTGTGAAGGAAGTTGAGGCCACTGTCAGGGCCATGAAACCCTCTACATGTGCCCTTGACCCCTTCCCAACAGCCCTGGTTAAGGCCCATATTGCCTCTCTCAGTCCCCTCATCACTACCATAGTAAATACATCCCTTCAATCTGGTCACATTCCCCCCACTTTGAAATCTGCCATAATCAAACCCCTCCTTAAAAAACCTACCCTGGACCCCCAGGACTTAGCAAATTACAGACCCATCTCCAACCTTCCCTTTCTCGCTAAGGTTCTGGAGAAATTAGTCTCAGTTTACATTCAAGAGCACCTCCATGACAATAGAATTCTGGACAAATTTCAATCTGGTTTCCGTGCTGCCCATAGTACTGAAACAGCTTTGGTCCGGGTCACAAATGACCTGTTGATGACTGCTGATCGTGGCTCTTCTTCACTTCTCATCCTTCTTGATTTGTCAGCAGCCTTTGACACTGTAGATCACCACATCCTTCTCCACCGCCTACAGCAGCTTGCTATGCTGATGATACTCAGCTTTACCTTAATTTAGGTAGCAATGTACCTGAGATCCAACCCATTCCATCTTCATCATTGCCAGCCCCCTCACCTTGCCAATTATCCTCTCTCTCCACACTTACAGCTGGTCTGGAGGAGATAAAGGCATGGATGCGGCAAAATTTTCTCCATCTTAACAGTTCAAAAACTGAAATGATTCAAATTGGTACCTTACATCAAATTCAACAACAAAAAATTCTCAACATTACCTTCTCTGGCCAGAACATTTCTCTTTCCAGTATGGTCACCAATCTTGGTGTTATTTTTGATCCACAGCTCACCTTTGAAAGCCATATTAAGCATATCTGCAAAATTTCATTCTTTCACCTCCGAAATATTGCAAAACTTCGGCCCTTACTCTCTCTTTCTGATGCAGAGAGGCTCGTCCATGCTTTTGTCTCCTCCAGACTTGACTGTTGCAACGCACTTCTCGTTGGGATTCCTGGCAAGAACATACAAAGATTACAGTATGTTCAGAACTGTGCTGCCAGGATCCTGATGAGAGTGCGTAAACATGAACATATCACCCCTGTTCTCCAATCTCTTCACTGGCTTCCTGTTTCTGCCCGGATCACTTACAAAATCTCTCTGCTCACCTTCCACTGCCTGCATGGTAATGCTCCATCTTACTTAAAATACCTTCTCACCCTTCACTGTCCTTCACGCTCTCTCCGTTCCTCCAACACCAACCTTCTTCACACTCCCAGAACTGGCTTCCGCACCATGGGAGACCGGGCCTTTTCCTGCGCTGCCCCTCGGCTGTGGAACGCTCTGCCTCCACATCTGAGGGCTCCACAGACTGTGGAACACTTTAAAACAGGCCTGAAAACCTTTCTTTTTACCCAATGTTTTTAATGATCTCCCTTTGAATGCTCTGTCCTGTATTTATTTCGTTTTAGCATTTAAAGGACTCACTACTTTTATTTGTGTATTTTATTTGCATTTTACTGTCCCTGCTTTTGAACCTAATATCTGTCTTTTATCCCACTGTAGCACTTTGAGATTTTATTGTAAATGTAAAGTGCCTTATAAATAAAATTTATTATTATTATTATTATTATTATTATTATTATTATTATTATTATTTAACAGTAGTATTACCTACGTGAGTTCCACTGTCATTATTAAATCCATCACTTGTAAAGCATTCAAACTCACTATCGTGGTCTACTCTATAATCAGTGGGAGGCCCATCCTGTGTTGTACTAAGATTAAATTCAGCACAAGAAGACTCCAATTCATGGCCCTTCCCTATTTTGAAAACAATTATGTAATTTATTTGGACCAAACATCAATCTGCACTTAATCCCACACATAGGAAGCTTAAACAATAACCATTTATCCTCTTCAGGTGTAAACCTACCTTCTCTGCACTCCCGTTGCTGGACCACCGCACAGTCCCTGAAGGTGTGTGGCTCTGGAACAACAACAGGCAATGCTCCTGGAGCGTCTGCGCATATGAGACACTCCATGCTCCATGGTATGTAGTGTACCATGCCCATCTATCTGCCTTAAACCATCTTCCACAGTTACACTGTTTTCCTGTCTCTACCTGTGCATGTACACTCCGTCTGTTCTTGGATTAACATGATTATTCTGTCCTGTAGTGCTAATGGTATCAAGCCCCCTAGACTTTCACGAGAAATCTTTCTATCCTTACAACCATTGTGAACAACTCCTTCTGACCCAATCTGACATGATCTTACCAGATTGCCCCTTTGTCGTGGCGTCCAGAGGCGGTGATTTGGTCGTCTCCTCCTCCGGACCCATGATCCACACCTCCTCACCATCCTTTATTCCCATGAACTTAAATTCAAGCTTAACAGATGCCTCATCACGACCAGCTCTAGTGTGTATTGCTGGCAAAGTTCCTGGCGTGGCATGGTCTGAGTGGGTGTGTATCGTTGCATCATACTCATCTGACCCAGGCTTGCTACTGCCCCTGCGGGGTGGCTTCATCACGGGACCCCTTCCCGCCTCTCCTGTTTGCGGGATCCCGTCCAACATCTCCAGGCTTTGCTCTCCTGAGCCCATGCTGTCGGCCAACACCCACACCTGGATGCTCATTAGTGTCAGAAATCTTAACATCTTTCTTTTGTTCATTCTTTCTCTCGGACTTAACTCCATCTGTGTCTTTAGCCCGAGCCTTAGTGCAGTGATTCAAATGGTACCATGTGTTGCTACCTTCCATTTGAACTGCTGTTGGAGTTGCTCGCACCATTGTGTGCGGTCCTTCTCATCTTGGCTCGTGCCACTTCCTCCGGAACACTTTGATGTGCACCTGGTCGCCTGGCACCACTGGTCTCTCAACCGGCTGTTCGAGACTCAAGTCTCTGGTCTCCTCCTGTAGATAGATTGTTCTATGGATTGCAGTTAGTTGCTTCATGTAAGCTTTCAACTCCGTTTGCAACTGCTCAAGTGGGGGCCCTTTAAAGGGACCTCTCAACTGAGGTGCCGGCCTGGGTCGACCCGTTAGCATTTTATGCGGTGTTAGTGCGTGACTCTATGAGTCTGCATATGATAGCTCATTAGTGCAAGCGGCAAAGCATCCACCCAGTTTAGTTTAGTTGAAGCACAGATTTTATTCAGTTTCACTTTCCAGGTTCCATTAATTCTCTCAATCATCCCCTGATTTTGTGGATGATAAACGGCCCTACAGCACTGCTTGATTCGCAGCTGCTCCAGAATGCCTTTTGCAACTTTCTAAACAAACACTGAACCATTATTTGAGCTAATCTCTGATGGAATGACAAACCGAGGAATCCCTTCTCTTACCAAAAATTTTACGACTATTTATCCAATATGTATGACCAATATCCTTGTGGTGGCGTGACATCTGGCTCCAGTGACACCATCGGTGCCAAAACAGCAAGCTGGCACTTTGATGCTACTTTTGCTGCTTCATCAGCCGCGTTATTATTATCTCACAGTTTCTGCTACACGCTCATGTGGTTCTCCTTCAAACTCACGTGGAATGACATCCGCAGGATCCGATGTAGTACACTTCTGTATTCTCACATCTGGATGTGTCAAAAGATGCACAACCTGCAAACATCCTGTCTGAGTCACAACATACCTACTCTGATTTATTAGTTCTGAAATCTTATGGTGTCTATTGGAGACATAAGAAAAATGGCTTCTCATAGTCTAGTGTTGCCCGTTTTGGATGACTTTTGCAAATCTTGTTTCAAACTTCCAAAGGCTAACTTAGGCTACGTGCCCACGACAACGATAACGACAGATAAACGCAGAACATTTCCACAGATGTGCCTATCTTTCACACGGCGACGGCGTTTTTAGGAGTTCAAAACGGAGAAAACGCAAACGCCCTCCAGAGTGGAGATCTTGAAAACGATCCAACCTCTCATCGCCGTATGAACAGTTCAAAACGCAGAAGTGCGTTTTTTTGCACACGTTTCTTTCTGCCCGCGCATCTGGAAGCAGAGCCGTTTATATATAAAAACATTAAATGCTGTCTGGAAGTAGCCAACTGACGTTCTAGCGGCAAATTTGAGCCTGGTATATGAGAACAATATGGATGAACGTTTAGCAGTAGCCGCGTTAAATACCATGAATGAATCATGCCAACAAATGGCGAGACTCTTGACCGAGAGTCACTTCATATGAGACGATACCAGCGTATATTGGACATTATTAACGCACCGGAGGAGACCCGACGAAGTGAGAGACGAGTGTGGACGAGGCCAGGGAGAAGCTCCGAATGGTGGGATAACTTGCATACTACATCGGCAAACTGCCAGTTTTATGAGTTTTATACGTTTTCACTGTTCCCATGGATGGACAGATATCCAACCCCAAAACGCTCGTGAGAACGCAGATAAATTGTGGAGAAAAAAACGGACATCTGCGTTTATGCTTCAGAGCGTTGTCGTGGGCACGTAGCCTTAGCCTCGTTTGTCCACTCCAGTGGTGCTTTCAACCTTTGATCTTTGGATTTTTTCATGATTCCTTTCAGAGGAAGCACATTTTATTGCATAATCCTCCCCAAAAAGATCATAATTGTTTCTTATTTTTAATTTTATTTATTTATTCATTTAGTTACTTATTTATTTTGGACATGGCGCTTTACTTACTCCCTCCAAGTGGGATGGAGAGATATCAGTAGTTCCCTATGGGATGAATAGATACACTAATTTAGGCTAACAATGCTAAAAATTTAAGTTTAGAAACTTTGTTTCGTCTAATTTTAGACATTTTGTAATAGTGACACATTTAAATTCAAATTTAGAAACTTTGTTGTGTTTTGTAACTTGTAATAGTGACACACATGAGGGCGGTTTTAAAACCTTGGGTACGTCTGGTGTAAGTGTACTTCTTACCTCTATATGTCAATGTAAACCAATACTGGGATTCCTCTGCCAGAGGAACGCCTTGGACCTGCCGGGTCACTTGCTCCGCCCCCCAGGGACTGGCCACGGTCCTGCCGAACATTCAGGTTTCTCGATGCTCTCGGACAGCTGTAAACACAGTGTTCCTTCTCGCCACAGGCCCAACATGCCCCCGAGGACCTTCGTCCTCCAGGTGCACCTCTTCTTGACCTTCGACAGGGTCGACGATGGACTTGCCCCTGTGATGGCTGTTCAGCGGCCCCCGCTGTTATGGCCTCATTTCGTACTTCTCGCTTCACTTGCAGTTCTTCTAACTGCAACCGTGCAAGTTCCCTTTGCATATCCTTCTCCTGCTCCTTCCGTTTCAGTTCTTTTTTGTATTTGTTTACTGCATGCACCACGTGGTCTCGGAATTGTCCATGTGACATTGAATTCAGCCCCACCACATCCTCCAGCCGCCCCTGAACTGGGGCAGGCAGAGCCTCTTTGATGGAAACTCTGAACAATGTAACCCAAGCTGGGCTCTTCTCCATTTCTCCCTCAGACTCTTGTCTCCATTTCTTCAATTGTTGTGCAATGTACACAGCCGGACTCTCTGTTCCTGACAGTGGTTCCCCCTTTAATGCTTCGAGGTCCACTCCCACCGGAAACTCAGCTCGTAACGCTCTCCAGAGTGCAGCTCGATATGCATTAAAGTCAGTTCCATCAGCTCGGTGGCTTAACATCCAGTCATTCTCACTGTGTCTCAAAATGCCCTCCATGGTAGAAGTTCCAAAACTCAGTGCCCACACTGCCTTAATGTGTCCCACAGTCAACAGTTTATCCACAGTTTCTTGTTCAAAAGGAGCTCCATGACCGCTTGATGTAGCTGCTTGACGAAATGCTTACAAATGCTAACCAATGCTAACTATTGCTAATCAATGCTACTTATTGCTAATCAATACTAGCTTTCTTGTTAACCAATGCTAATCACTGCTAATTATCGCTAATCAATGCTAGTTATTGCTAATCAATGCTACTTATTGCTAATCAATACTAGCTTTCTTGTTAACCAATACTAATCAATGCTAATCAATGCTAATTATGCTAATCAATGCTAGTTATTGCTAATCAATACTAACTATTGCTAATCAATGCTAATTATGCTACTCAATGCTAATTATTGGTAATCAATGCTAGTTATTGCTAATCAATACTAGCTTTCTTACTAATGCTAAACAATGTTAATTTATTGCTAATTGAAAGCTCAGTTAAGTGTTTACTCTGTTTAAAGTGACTCAGGCTAAAGGCGTTGCCCCAACTTTTGCTCTACCCAGATGCTTCCGATCAGATCCATACATAATGTCTCTCCACCAATCCAGATGATACAATGCACGTCACAGCTACGTAAATTCTGACCAATGACATATGAAAATTTTGACCAATGAAATCTGAACACACCTCTAAATCTACCTCCAATGAAATACGTCGGGGACACGTAAATTCTAACCAATAAAATATGAACACACCTCTAAGCCTACCTCCCAGGCTCTTATTAACTCCTCCCAATCTGTAATCTTATTAACAAGACATAACAATTGAAACACACCCTATTCTTCAACTCAAAATGGCGCTTTGTCACACTTCGTAACAATTTAAGAAAGAGAAAGAAATACACTTTAACACGTTGTGGACAGGAAGAAATACAAAACACAAAATACAGAAACGATGCATAAGCGAAAAACTTTCTTTATCAGGAATGTCAAAAATCACATCGAATGGCGTGATGAACAATGGCTTAGAAGCAGAACCTCTCTCCTAAGAATCGCGAAACCCTCATTTACTCGACTGATAACAACTCTGGAATTAGCACATTACCTAAAGAACACTAATAAGTATTACAGTTCAACCATAAAGTGCTCTGGAGAAAAAGAGGAAAGAAAATGTGATTACACACGAACATCTGTGAGAGTGGAACAGCATAAGCCCCATACACACACGTCGCTGCTATTTACTCGCTACTCGCTCACTCGCCTACTCGCCACTCGCTTGGGTGCTTTTGCTGACTTGGTGTGTAGAAGTTGGGTGGCCACTGTTTGGAGAACACTGGGGGAACGTCACCTGTCAATAATCTGTATTTTGCATTTTAATTGGCTACTCGCTTTACTCGCGTTGCTCGAAGTTGAAATATGTTCATCTCGGAATCCGCCCACATCGCATCGCTTGTACTCGCTTGTACTCTCCTCGCCTACTTGCCTCCTCGCCTCGCGTGAACACATAGACATTCTATTGACTTCACTCGCTGAGCGAGTAAATAGCAGCGACGTGTGTGTATGGGGCTTAAGACTGTCAAGGACAAACGGCGTGCACCCGCACAAGCTGTGGACACCCGGCGTGCACCCGCAGCACCTCGCTCTCCCTCCTGAAACCCAAACACCTCCAACTAGCCTGTTGAAAACAGAATTTAAAAACCCAAAACAATCACAGTGATCCTGGAAAGAATTCAATAATAATAGGACGCCCTCAATAAAGCTTCACAACGTTTAAAGAAATCAACACACAGCATTTAAAACTCACAGCTCATCACTGTAGCAACACCTTATTTCAACTATCACTGGGGCAATTATAACAATGAAGCAAATCTGAGTGGCTCTGCACTCACTTTATCTTTTATTTAGCCTAAGATTATATATGTAAGACGTTGTGTTAACTCTATGCGCGAATGTGTATGGAACTTCGATTATATTCACCAAAAGTATGTGTGTGTGTTTTAATCATAGATAATAATGATAAGGACTCAAAATGCAGAGAGTCAGGGATGAGATGAATCTTGTTGGAACTCTTGATTTTTTAAATTTTTTTACACAAAATAACTTTTTCAGATTCCCATAACACAGCAGGATTTATGAGAGAGTGCATGGAGAACGCGGTGGAAAGCCTGTCCGAGGAAGACTTTGAAAAGTTCCGGTACGAGCTCGTGAAAAGAAAGCAGAAGCCGCGCGTTAGGCGCAACAAGGTGGAAAAGAAACCTCGCTGGGAAGTTGTAGAAGTGATGATCTCCACCTTTAAAGAGGACAAGGCTTTTGAGGTGACCAAGGAGCTGCTGAGGAAGATCAGCTGCTCCCAGGAAGCAGAGGATATGGGTAAGCGTCTTTCTAAAGGGATGGACATAAAAGGCCATTTCGCTACATTTCTGCATCCTGCAATGAATTTCAATGTTGACTCTTTCCTGTTTTAGAATATTTAATTTCCAATTTATAAGGAATCTTGTCAAGTGTGACCATCTGGATATTAATAAGAACTGCTCTGTGGTCAGTAAGAGGGGTGATGGGTGTATTATTGTTGTATCGATTGTCGTCCTGGAGGCCATCTATCACCACTTTACCGAAGCCGAAGTTACCATTAGAAGGATTGAATTTGTCTTAACGAGCCATGAAATCACGTTGTAAAATCCCTGAACGTCAGCTTTGAACTGAACCTTATTCCTAGGAATCTAACTCTGTGTTTCTCTCATCTTAACAGTTGAAGAAGCGATGGGAGCTGGATATCGTCCACCACCACCTGGTCAGTAGCAGTGAGTCGTCCTCAGTGTTGGTCAAGTTACTTTTAAAAAGTAATTAGTTACAGTTACTAGTTACTTACTTAATTATTGCTAACGAAATGCTAACAAATGCTAACTATTGCTAATCAATGCTACTTATTGCTAATCAATGCTACTTATTGCTAATCAATACTAGCTTTCTTGTTAACCAATGCTAATCAATGCTAATTATGCTAATCAATGTTAATCAATGCTAATTATGCTACTCAATGCTAATTATTGGCAATCAATGCTAGTTATTGCTAATCAATACTAGCTTTCTTACTAATGCTAAACAATGTTAATTTATTGCTAATTGAAAGCTCAGTTAAGTGTTTACTCTGTTTAAAGTGACTCAGGCTAAAGGCGCTGCCCAAACTTTTGCTCTACCCAGATGCTTCCGATCAGATCCATACATAATGTCTCTCCACCAATCCAGATGATACAATGCACGTCACAGCTACGTAAATTCTAACCAATAAAATATGAACACACCTCTAAATCTACCTCCAATGAAATACGTCGGGGACACGTAAATTCTAACCAATAAAATATGAACACACCTCTAAGCCTGCCTCCCAGGCTCTTATTAACTCATCCCAATCTGTAATCTTATTAACAAGACATAACAATTGAAACACACCCTATTCTTCAACTCAAAATGGCGCTTTGTCACACTTCGTAACAATTTAAGAAAGAGAAAGAAATACAATTTAACACGTTGTGGACAGGGAGAAATACAAACCACAAAATACAGAAACGATGCATAAGCGAAAAACTTTCTTTATCAGGAATGTCAAAAATCACATCGAATGGCGTGACAAACAAATGGCTTAGAAGCAGAACCTCTCTCCTAAGAATCGCGAAACCCTCATTTACTCGACTGATAACAACTCTGCAATTAGCACATTACCTAAAGAACACTAATAAGTATTACAGTTCAACCATGAAGTGCTCTGGAGAAAAAGAGGAAAGAAAATGTGATTACACACGAACATCTGTGAGAGTGGACACAGCATAAGACTGTCAAGGACAAACGGCGGACACCCGGCGTGCACCCGCAGCACCTCGCTCTCCCTCCTGAAACCCAAACACCTCCAACTAGCCTGTTGAAAACAGAATTTAAAAACCCAAAACAATCACAGTGATCCTGGAAAGAATTCAATAATAATAGGACGCCCTCAATAAAGCTTCACAACGTTTAAAGAAATCAACACACAGCATTTAAAACTCACAGCTCATCACTGTAGCAACACCTTATTTCAACAACTATCACTGGGGCAATTATAACAATGAAGCAAATCTGAGTGGCTCTGCACTCACTTTATCTTTTATTTAGCCTAAGATTATATATGCAAGACGTTGTGTTAACTCTATGCGCGAATGTGTATGGAACTTCGATTATATTCACCAAAACTATGTGTGTGTGTTTCACTCATAGATAATAATAATAATAAGGACTCAAAATGCAGAGAGTCAGGGATGAGATGAATCTTGTTGGAACTCTTGATTTTTTTTTTTTTTTTTACACAAAATAACTTTTTCAGATTCCCATAACACAGCAGGATTTCACACACAATGACAGAGACAAAGACAGAGACAACCCAGTTACACACACCCCAAGTCAGTCAGTCAGAGTTTTGTCAGTCACCGTTCAAATCCTCACAGTTTTAATTTATCAATTTCTTTTATTTAGACTTTAAATTTTTCAGGAGATGTTGGTGTAGGTAATATATGAAATACAAAATGTGTTTTTCTCTATAAGCCTTGTGATATGGTCACTAAGGACCAAAGCAACAGACGCTGACGTGCACTTTATCAGCCTCCCTGTGACCTCTTTATAATAGCTCCTGTGGCCAATTCATGAACGAATTTGAATTTTCTTCTCAAAATGTCTTTATACTGAGGTCTCGGATAACTCCAAAGAGTTCTTATCAGATATAAAATGATATAAACATATATTTAAAATGTGCCCCTTATAGAACTGGAATTTACTTTTCAGAGTTTTCTTGAAAAGCTTATTGATTCCACCTTCAAACTTTTTCTGTTCGCAAGTCAATCAATTATCAGCCTTCGTCTACTCCATGACTAGTGAAAATGATTTCCACATATATTCAATAATTAATGTGCGCCGTACTTCCGCGAGTATTCCCCCCCCCAATGCATTGAAGGATGGCTGTTGGTTGTAAGAGGCACCATGAACGATTGCTTAAAGGTAGGGTAGGAGATCCTGGATTTTGAGTCCAGCGAAGCTGCATTTTGAAAATACACCGGTAAAAAGTCCCAACCCTTTTCTTCACTTTCCCCCCGAAGCCACGCCTCTAGAGTACATGAACGCGCACGAGCACGAAGGTGCACGAGCGCTGTTCTGACAGCAAGCATCGATCGTTGCCGTATTTAGTATTTAGTATTTAGTATATGCTAACTATACGTTTAATAATGCTAGGTGCTAGCCAAGCTGGCTCTAGTTTAGCTTCCTGCCAAGCTTCTGGACACGTAATTCGTTCACGGAGCAGGGTACGCGCACAGGGGGAAGGAGGGGGAGGGAGGAGCAGGTTGCAGTTTGATAGACGGCATCAGTATCCAATCATTGTGAACGGTCCGTTCAGTATGATTGGATAGTGTTTTTCCTAGATTGTACGTTCTAGAGGCCACTAAAACTTTTCATATTTGTGTCAAAACTTTTAATTAATTGGTTGCAATGAGGCTGTGAAGAGTATTTCAAGCAATATGTAAAAAAATGTTCCAGAGAAAGATCCCCTACCCTGCCTTTAACAACCTGTTCGCTTCTTTAACCCATTGAGGCCGGGAAAGCATTGCCGCATTTCTACCTTTAAAGCCGGGAGAGCTGTTGCGTTATTCTAACTTTAAGGCCGGGAAAGCGTACACGTCTTTTTTCATGTATAAGGTTGTTTTGTATCAATTATTGACCTCTGCGCCAATTAATATATACACGTATAATAGACACGTGAGAGTGTCCTCATGTTCCTCGTGTCATTGTTTTGAAGTTAAGTTACATCGAAAAAAAAAAAAAAAAAGTTAAGTTACATCGAACAAGCATGGAGGACTTTCAGTGGGAAGACATTTCAGACGGGAGCGATTGTGAGGAGTTTCTTGGCTCTGATGATGCTGATGAACGTGCTGACCCAGTTGATGGAGATTTATGGCGAGCACATATGTTTGAGGATGACGATAACGGCGAGGATGATTTTGAAGAGTTTGAATGTGAGTGGAAGACTGACAATTACCACCGTAATCGACGGAGAGATTTCAACCGCACACCAGGGGAGAAAGTGGATTCACCTGCAGATGCCACACCGTTGCAGGCATTTAATCATATTTTTACTGAGGAGCTTTGGGCGCATCTCGTTTCCGAGACAAATAGATACAGTGAGCAGGTACTTGAGACTCCAGCTCGAGCAAAGATGGCAAGGTGGTCACACTGTGCCGGAGATGGAAACGTTTATTGGAATGTGTATGGGCTCCTTGTGCTGCCAGTACGAAGAGATTACTGGCGATAAAATGAATAGATAAATAAATAATTTAAATATAAAATTAAATTTTATTTTATATTATCACTGTTTTCTAATTGAAAATAGCGCTGTTCCTGCACTTTACTTTTTATTTTATTTTATTACTGTTTTTTTATTGAAAATAGTGCTGTTCCTGCACTTTACTTTTTACATTTTCTATTTTCGTGAAGGTGTCTGTAAATAAACTCAATTTCCAAAGAAAGCCACAGGTGTAAGCTCTCAAATACTTTTTGAATTTTGTTTCTATCTGCTACAGAGGCTGAGAAATCAATCATTTAGTAGGCGTTGACACAATTGCTGAATATCCAGAAAAACTTCAGGTTTTAGGGGGTCTTTCTGAAATCGCCCGTAGGTTTTACAGGCATCCATGGGTTAAAGCGCATCCATCAATCCAGTCTGAACTCATCGATTCATTACCTGCCAGGGCCTAGCGACTAGTCCTTCTTAATCACAACAAAAATATCATTTCAACACAATACGCACGCAAGGCCTCTTCCCAGCCGCCTGCTTTTTTAAAAACACATCTCACATAAGCTGCTGTTCGCCCAATTTTTATCTTGATTCAAACACTTAGCTCCTCTTGGCTCAACAATCAGCTATAAAACAATCTCAGCAGCCCCCCTGCGCAGAGGTAAACAATGAAAGGCTTACCGATGCAGAATCCGTACTCTCTCCTGTGTTCTTTTAATTTGGGGAAACCGGAAAGAGCCGTCACCTGTACACCACCAACAGAAATCCGCTGTTTAATGGTTAGGAAAAAATCCCACCTGCCGGCCGGCTTTCACAGCTGATGTCGGTTGCTGTTGCACAGCGGACGCGCTCTGCCGGACTCCAGATGCAAAATCTCACGAAATCGGGGTCACCATTATGTTGTGGAGAAAAGGAGTCGAATCCGCCGCGGTCAGCCTCTCATGGGGAAGTTTTCTTTGAACAAACCGTCACAGAAACATGTGCATACAGATGTCCGGAAAATTCCCTCTGACCTCAATTTGTGACACTCCTTTATACCGTTCTGGATCATACAATGCGTGCGTGGCTCAAGCCCCAATCTCTCTCAGGCGCCTGGCTTTCGCCATTATCGTAAAAAAGCTCATTCTAATCTTAAACAATATTCATATGAACCAGTCAACAAGGCACACGATGTAATTAGGTCATGTCATGACATTTCTCTCCCACAATGGCAGCATATCTAACCTTGTAGCAATGCAGGTTACACTGAACATTGCGACAAGAGGGCACGTCAGAAAAATGGTTCACTACAAATGCTTCATACTACGAATGAGTTTGTGAAAAATATTATATTTAATGCATTATGTGAAAAAAAAAAAATATTAGAATATTATCAAAAATATTGGGAGGGACAACTCTGTCTTCCCCAAACTTTGGTTGTGACTTGTTCCTATGGTCCCTATGCAAACTTACGCCCTTGTGTCGAAGGTAAGACGCTGCAGAATGAAGAGCATTTACACAAACTTGGGATTCTGCTGTAATCTCATAATTGCTGCAAATCTGTTGATGTTGATAACTGTGTGATCCTAAAAAAAAAAAAACTTAAAAAGTGTCATACACACAGGCTCCATATGTGTTTTCCTTTAAATAATCAACGTTTTGGCCCTTTGGACCTCTGAGTGCTGGGACTAATCTTAAAGACGGCCTCAGGCAGACCAGAAACAGAACATCAAACACAGATTTAAAAACCTTAGCTCACATCAAACAAATCTAGGACAAAAACGTTGTTCTAGATTCCACTGTTGTTACAGAGTGGAGTTTCTTCCCTCACACACTATGGTTGACTGAGTACAAACACAACACATTTTATTGCCTTCTGCCATGAAAATAACATTAAAAAGCAACCACTGGTGTGACCTGGCATCTGTAAAATTTGTCATTTTATCCGGCAAAGCATCTGAATTAGCTTCAAAATGTATTACACTAATATGGAGTTTGGTCCTAGAGAGGCATTGATTGGTTGGTTAATTGATCATTTTGTTGTAAATACATTTTTATTATAAGTCTTTATCAGCATAATCTGTCATCTTTTATTTGTTTTCTCCTCAGAGAACCTAAGTGAACAGCTGCCTGCACTGATGCAAGTGAGTAACATCAGCTGTCATTTAAGAACAAACCGGAAGAAAATAATTCAGTATTTTCATTTTTTTTGGTGATTTATGGTCAAACCATATGCCTGTGCTTGTTTGGCTGGTATCCTTCAGGCAGCAACAGTCAAAACAGACGGAGAGCGGCTTTTGGAACTGCTTGAAGAGCTGAAAGAACAAGATCTTCAAGAATTCAAGTGGTTCCTAAAGAACAAAGTTCTTTCAGGCTGCCCACCAATCCCAGCAAGCAGACTGGAGAAGGCAGAGACTTTAGACGTGGTGGATCTGATGCTGAGGGCCTACACACATAAGTCTTTGATGGTGGCCAAGAAGGTCTTTAAGAAAATGAAAAGGAACGATCTGGTGGAGAAGTTGCCAGACTGCAGCTCGTGATCCAAAGGTGAACGGTCCCAGAAGCAAAAGGAAAACCTTAGTGACAAATTTAGTGGTGTCATTTATTCCCTTAAAGCTATGGTAGGTAATCCTAGAGAGCTAGCAAGATTCGAAAGTGGCCCCTCCTCTAAGCTCCACCCCCCCCTCCCCATTCCGTCAGTGCTTCATCCAAAGCCACGCCCCCACAAACTTGAACGCGCATCTGACGCTGGGACTCTACCGACATGTCCCACTCGCGCGGAGGAGGGAGCTGACAGAGGGGGGCGTAGGCAGAAAGCAGAGGCATCTGATTGTTTTTTTGTAGCGCCCCAATCCGAGATCAGCGGGGTGCTGATCTCGGATTGGTCAGCTTTTTCTCAGTCCTGCAGCTGCCACAGAGGTCTGATTATTTTCGTCCCTTTCTCTAAATACATCTTGTATAGATTTCTCTCAGGATAGACGGACCATTTCACCCAGTATTACAAAATGTGTTTCTGAACAGGATTACCAACCATAGCTTTAATGTCTTGTTTGAGGTTAAAATAAAAACTTGGTTTGCAGGGTGTGGTCGAGGTAAAGAATGCGTTTTGACAGTCAGATATTTAACTGTTTCATTCCTTAGATGCAGTCTCTTATTGACTTTTGTGGATGGAATTACTTTTCGATCAAATCAAATCAAATCAAATTTA
This sequence comes from Odontesthes bonariensis, assembly GCF_027942865.1. Lineage (NCBI taxonomy): Eukaryota > Metazoa > Chordata > Actinopteri > Atheriniformes > Atherinopsidae > Odontesthes > Odontesthes bonariensis. The sequence continues at coordinate 39,156,762 of NC_134510.1, forward strand.
TTTATATAGCACATTTCATGTACAGAACAATTCAAAGTGCTTCACATAAAATAAAAGCATTGCAGCAGGGAGTGGAAGAAGCATTAAAATACATAAAAGAATATAAAGAGAAACAAATAAAATCATTTAAATGAATTTAAAAACCAGCAACAGTGCAGATAAGTTCAAAGATATCGTGCAGATTTCATGCATAGACACATGAGAACAGAAATGTTTTTAAGCTGGATTTAAAAATGTCTCCATTTGGTGAAAGTTTAATCTCCACTGGCAGTTTGTTCCACTTGTTTGCAGCATAACAGCTAAATGCTGCTTCTCCATGTTTAGTCTGGACTCTGGACTGGACCAGCTGACCTGAGTCCTTGGATCTAAGAGCTCTGCTGGATGTAGTGTATGGCTACAGAGAGTCCAACTAAAATCCAGAGTAAAGAGACTTTATTCTGACAAAGTTAATTGAGTCAAGTATGTCTTGTAATGTGTGGTTGGATTTATTAAAAGAGGTGACATGAAATCAGAAAGGGACCACTGACCCTACCTGTTACATGACATTCAGAAGAGTTTTGGGTCCTTCTGATGATGCACAGAATTGTCTTTTTGTTGCAGAAGATGTCATTTTAAGACGGATGAAATGCTCCTGTGGTGGAACTGAGAATAAAAATGAGCTGTTCCTGCTCATCATTCAGGAGATCAATAGTTCTGACACTGTGAGGTGAACCTGCAGACAAAACAAAAACCGGTGCTACACTTTAGAGATGTTATTACTTCACAACCTGTGTTCATTCAATAAGTTCTTAGAAATTAGTTCATGTTTATAGAATCTCTTCTTTTTAAGTTCAAATCTGAAAGTTGATCACTCTTGTTGGTGTAATCATCTGTGGAAATTTCATGGTGATAGCTGTTAGATAAATATTTGCTGAAATCTGTTTTCTTTTTTGACTTTTGAATGTGATAAATGTGTAAAATGTGACATTAAAAGCTGAGCCTGCTGTGTAGACCGAGCAGCAAACACCGTAACAGGCGCGGCTGTCTGCAGGCGGCAGCAGGCAGTGATACGAAGGGAGAGAAAATAGGGCCAAGAGATTGTGAGGTCTGACTTTTTCCTGGAGAACCATTTTGTGATGCAAATGTATTACTCTTTTGAACGCATATTGTTTTGAGAAGCAAGACGCTTTATTTTTTAAACCCCAGCCAACTAGCCGGACTACCTTCATCAACACCAAAACGAGGCTGGAACTCTGCTCACAGGACGCAGCAGGGGGTAAGAAGATGTTCAGAAATGATGTTGCTGATATGGGATGTTACACAGCTTCATGTCAAAAGAGGCGAACTATCCCTTTAAGTTTTGAAACTCGAGCTTCAGATTTAGAGCTTTATTCAAATGCAGCTGAAAATAGGTTTGTCTTCAGCCTGGAATAACCTGACTCCTCTGAATACATAGATCCTATTGATGTGTATATGACTTTATTCTGGATTTAATGTGTTTGTTTTCTCACTTTGGGGGAAACCGTCACCTCCCCACAGAACTGATGTCTCTGAGCTCTTCTGCCACATCAGTGACATTAACTTTCTTCCTCTGATGACTGATGTCACATTAAAACAGCTGGAGCCCCCCTGAGGAGGCCCCCCTCTGACTGCGTACACCCCTTTAAAACCTACATTTGGTGGAAAATACTCCAAATATGTTTTTATGCTCAGTTTGCTTTGATGTCAACAGGCTTTCTTAAATAAAGTTGGGACGGGCACGTTCCCCACTGTGCTGCTTCGGCTCTTCACTTCGGAAGCGTCTGCTCTGAACTTCAGCTTTACTTTTGCAACATTAGCTTTTTTTTAGGGCTGGGCGAGTTAACTCGTTATTATCGCGTTAACTCGTTAGTTATTTAACGCCGATAAATATTTTATCGCGCATTAACGCAGGTTTTTTTTCTGTATTTATTTAAAAAAATAATTTTTTTTTTTTGGGGGGGGGGGCTTATGTCCCTTTGATTGATAGGAAAGTTCAGAGAGACAGGAAGCAGGGGGCAGAGAGAGGGGGAACGACACGCAGCACAGCGAGGACTATAGCCTCTGTACATGGAGCGCCTGCTCAACCCACTACGCCACGGACCACCCCTGTTTTATTATTTATTTTATTATTGTAAAAGTCTGTTGCTCTCAGGCTTTTATTTTGTAAAAGTCTGTTGCTCACAGGCTTTTATTTTGTAAAAGTCTGCTGCTCACAGGCTTTTATTTTGTAAAAGTCTATTGCTCACAGGCTTTTATTTTGTAAAAGTCTGCTGCTGTCTGCTGTGGAACAGGAAAAGAAAGTAATCGGCGGATCCACCAAACATGGAGAAGGGTACGGAACTTTTACTCGGCCATTTTCATTTTAAAGTTCTTCCAGACGGCGGAGTCGACAGAACCAAAGTCATCTGTAAACACTGCCAAGTTGAATTGTCTTCTCAGCGTAGTAGTTCCAGTCTAAAATATCACTTAAAGGCAAAACACACAACTGATAGCAGCAAGTCATTCAAGGAAACAGACAGTGGAGCGAGGCTTCTACATAAAAACTACAGAAAGATGCTGATGTTAAAAGTGTGTTTGCACAACAAATGTTATGGCACTTTCATTCATATGGCAGCACATTTAAAATAAAACTAAATGCTAAAAGCTATACACTACTTTTGGATTCATTTTTGGATTCTGCGTACAAATGCGATTAATCGTGATTAATCAGGGAAATCATGTGATTAATTAGATTAAATATTTGAATCGTTGCCCAGCCCTAGTTTTCTTTTATGAAACACCCCAAATGTTTTCAGGGGGTCACAGTTCTGGGCTTCAGTGGAGTCAGTTTTCACTCTGCAGCCACATGCTGCGATGCCCTGTGCACCGACGGACCCCCGTAGCATCACAGATGCTTTTTACATCAACAGATGCTGAGGTCGGTCATGAAGTTACGTGTTACTGAAAGGTCTGTTCGGATGTGGAATAGCTAAACGTACATTCCACAACCAATCCTTTGTATCGGACGGTTTCCAGTGGAACGACCCTCCTGCTACACAGGACACCTGAACCAGGTGATAATTATGGTGTATTTTTCTCTGCAAAAGGCCAGATTTAAATGTGTTTTCTATTTGGGTTTTAACAAGGTGCTTTTCCCCAACTCCACCACAAGAGGGCGTAGTTGCAGCGAGCTGCGCCAGGCGGCCCTCGGACAGAGGAACGAACACAACTGACGGCTCTTGTCTGTACCTTTCCTGTACAAAACAGCTAACTCATCCTGAGGCCTGTAACATCTGCAAACTATCCAGATGTTAGCATTCCATATCTATTTAGCCTCCAAAGGGCTTTACCATTATGAAAGTTAGACCGATGTTACAGCAGGACGAGCAGAAGGCTTAACGCTTCAACTGTCTCTGTTTCATCAAACTTTTCTGGTTCTAAGCTAAAGAGACAAAATACAGTCGAATATCTTGTTAATAAATGCCTGTGTGGCTGTTAGCTGGACTGACCCAGCTGGTCCATAAAAACTAAGAAGTAGCCCTCTCATAATGAACCTTCGCCTGCAGGGCCGTGCAGAGACCTTTGGAGGGGCAGGTGCTCAAAGTCAAAAGGGGGCACATGGACGAATTTAAAACACTCCTTTTATTTTTGCTTTAACGTCCTCTCCTTACGAGGCGTCTCTGCAGAAGGAAATATGATGTATAAACTATAATCTAATTAATAATATTATATTTATTATAATATTAGATTTTATTATAATCTAATAAAACACACAGTGACATTTCATACTTTTTTCAAAACATAAACTGTATAGCTATGAGTTTGCTCCATGGTGCTGATTCATAATCTGCACATTATTAATCGTGCTGATAATAAAGTAAAAAATAATTAAATTATATAGAAATCATGTATTTAAATGTAATTGTGTTTGACTATCCACTTTGCGCAAGACAGCAAGGTTATAAAAGTGATATATTTATGCATATTATATTGAATTTGTGTGTTTACAAATGTTATAAACAAGTACTGATTGTTTAAATGAGAGGTTGAGAAACTCACAATTCAAATTCTTCAAATTATTATTGTCATTTTTGTTATATTTATACTAATATAGTCCAAACTTATGTGAATATGCATGTAGGCTACAGTGCATAGTTTTAGTGAAATAACCTGTGCCTCGTTGCCTATAGAAATATACATGTAGGAAAAACACTGCACCTCACTGAGAGTAAATTATTCATCTCTCTAATGCACTTTGATAAAAGAAACATATAGAAACAAAAAGAAGCCACGCAGACGTACCTTTTTGTGGTTAATTGGGCTGTAACTTATGAGAGTGTGTGCAGAGTCAGACGCACACACACCTGGAAAAGTCCAGCTCTGGTTGGTGAGAACACTTTGAAAAGCAGAGTGTCATGAAATCACCTGTTAATGCAGCACGCTGTTAGCCTAGCAAGCCAGACCCGTACAGCATTTAGCTGTACAGGGGTCTAGTAACGCTGGATAGCAGTGTGGGCGGGATAAACGGCTGTCTGTCAAGTTCAACGCCACGCAATAGGATGGCGCAACAACCAATCAGAGCGATGAAGAAGTTTTATCTAGTCAACGCGACGTGGTTTGTAGTCTATGGCCTGAAAAGCTGATTACTCTTAAGCTATAAACTCTGTAAATATATAACTTTAGCAACATTTGAAACATTTTCAGGCGACAAAGTAGTCGTTTAGACCCCCAAGGTGTTGAAAATCTGACAAAATTCCGGCTATTTACAATTTTGTTCCCACGAATTTGTCGCTAAAAAGCTAGCCGCAGTGAGCAACGCACTTCCGGTTTTGCCATTCGGCCCGCCGTCTTCGGTACATCATGCTCGCAATTGACTGGGGATTGCTCTCAGATGTAAGTTTACTTCGTTTCCCTATAAATCTAAAGAGAGCTAGCTAATGGAAGGCAATATAGCTGTTATATAAGCCTGTTCGCCGGGCGCAGCCATTGTTTACCTCTCTGGGACTTTTTTTTTTTTTTACCTCTCTGGAACTACACACTGAAACGTCGCACCTCTGTCGTCACTAGGTAGCCCCGCCTCCGACCCCGCTCCTCACGATTTGATTGGCTCGATCAACTATTGATTTGGAACGTTGCAAAACGACCACAAGTGACTAGACTAGCCCCAGAGCAAATTCCATTTGCGGCCACTAGGGGCGTCTAGATTTCTAGGCTAGCACGCTGTGCATTTTCTACAAATAGTCTTCTGTAAATAATGATTTAAAAACTGAAATATAAGGGAGGTGGACGGCCGCAAAATGACTGTTTTTTTTTTAAAGTGCAACTTTTAAGAGCCGATTCATCAGCTTAAAGCACACAGTTTGAAACTAAAACAACACGGACACTGGCGAGTTGTCAACCTCACCAGCAGGAGGTGGACGGCCCCCGGGCTCCCTGAGCAGAGGTGGATGCATCAGAGAGGCCTGCTGAAAGGGATCAATGTCCAAAGGAGGAAGTTCTTCATCCTTCAGTCCCTGGTTTCAAACTCAGAACGGAGGCTGAATTATAATCTCCATGATAAGCCCAGCTCGGGAAATATAATGATAAGCATGTAGGGATGTTGTACGTATCTACCCTTTATTTTCTACAACAGCTAAAAGGACAAGCTGTTAGCGTCATCGTGTTTGTAGGAGGAACAAATCTTTGAAAAGCCGGCATGATGAAATGTAGTTAGCCAAGTTTCGGAATAAATGTACTTATTGGAAGCAATAGATCATCGTGGACTCAGTGATAAAGGTTTGTTGATAAATGATGAAGGCCTGATCACTCGTTCCCACATTTTCCACCGATGTCACCAGAGGAGCTTCCTGCAAAGCTCAAGAAGGTGTGTAAAATATGAACATAACAGAGGACATTCCCGGCTCACACAGACAGAAGTCCATCAAATAAAAGTCACGTTCTAAACACAGACACTTCAAATTCCCTCAAAAAGTGCTGATTTTATTATTAAGTTCATTCCAAAAAACATTTTGAATGAAGGACAAACAGTGAATTCTTATCAGACCTGATTCAATTTCAAATTCTTTTGTTTTCTACTGAAAATATTCAGCTTAAAAACAGACTCTTCTTCATGTGATATGCTGCATTAAAACGTGACATTTCTGCTGAAATAACAAAGATCTGCATTTTCATCAGAAAACATTCCCTGCGTTGTGTTTTTTATATAAAATGAGGTAATGAAATGAGGCTCAGTGATCAGGGATCACACCAATAAAAAAACATTTAGAATCACTTTTCCTCATTTCTACTGTAAGGCCACAGAATTCATTTCTTTTCCAGGCTTTGGATGAGAAGCGGCTGCTGGGCCTTCAGGATTCGGTAGAAGATATCTTTGGCTTCTTCTCCAGCTCTCAGGGGACCGCTGTACAGCTCCCTCATCTTATTCTGAGAGGTTCGCTGACTTCTTATATCGTCATATTCTTCTGAACCTAATACCTTTTCCTTGAGGAGTGCATCCAAAATGGGGTCAACGCCGGTCCCTCTCTGGATCAACTCATCCCTGTGTCTGTCCACAAAGTGCTCCTCTGTGGAGAAAAGACAGAAATGAAAGAAAAGATTCGGTCAACACTTTTAATCCAAAGGCAGAAAACTTCTTGGTCGTTTTTAAAATGCGACGACTGAAGATGGTTAAACTCAAATGACTTCATCTCTGCTTTCTGTTTCTTTAAAGTGTCGAACAGTAACTTTGTGGGTTCTGCCTCTGTTGGAGACGTCTGAGGAAACAAAGAGTCACACGAATACGAGCATGTGAGGGCAGAAGGACGAGGATAGATAGAAGCAGAGCGGTAAAGACGGCAGGACGGCCTGAAAGGGAACTTGTTTGTCTGGAAGTTAAAGTCAAGTCAAGTCAAGTTTATTTATATAGCGCATTTCAGACACAAGTGCAATTCAATGTGCTTCACATTAAAAAAGGAAAAAGAAGAAGAAGAATAAACGTAACAAAAGAGAATTAAAAAACTTAAAACACCAAGGTAAAAACATTAAATAATTAGAATAAGAAAGATTAAAACATATCAACATGAATCACAGAAGATTAAAAACCTTAAGATAAGACATTAAAACAGATCATTTGCTATTAAAGAAAAGGGAACAGCTCTGTCTTTAGTCTTGATTTAAAAATGTTAATGGTGGGTGCATTTTTGACAAATTCTGGGAGCTGGTTCCAGCGCTTAGCAGCATAGTGACTAAGAGCTGCCTCTCCACACTTCGTGTTTACTTTTGGAATTACCAGCAAATTCTTCTCTACTGATCTTAGTGTCCTGGTTGGTGTATATCTCTGAAACATATCGAGTAGATAGCTGGGACCCCTGCCATTTAAAGATTTAAAAACAATGAGCAATGCCTTAAAATCAATTCTGTAGCTCACTGGGAGCCAGTGCAGCGATCTCAAAACTGGTGTTATGTTGTCAAACTTCTTTGTTCTCGTAAGAACCCTTGCTGCAGCATTTTGGATGAATTGAAGCAGCTTTATGGTCTTTTTGGAGAGACCTGTAAAAAGGCTATTACAGTAATCGATCCTACTGGTAATAAAGGCATGGATTAGCTTCTCCAGATCATGATATGACACGAGGCCTCTGAGCTGAGTGATGTTTTTTAGATGGTAGAATGCAGACTTAGTAATGGCCTTCATATGACTATTAAAGTTTAGGTCACTGTCAATAATGACACCGAGGTTTTTAACTGAGTCCTTAGCCTTCAGCCCCTTTGTTTCAAGGACAGTAGCGATCTTTAGTCTCTCCTCCCTTTTTCCAAATATAATTACTTCAGTTTTTTCTTGTTCAGCTGGAGGAAGTTGTGTGACATCCAGTTGTTTATTTGGTCAATGCAGTGATATAGTGAGTTCAGAGGGGCGTAGTCATTGGGGGATATAGATAAATAGAGTTGGGTGTCGTCAGCATAACTATGGTAATTTATTGAGTTATTGCTGATAATTTGTCCGAGTGGCAACATGTAGAGGTTAAACAATAGCGGTCCCAGGATAGAGCCCTGGGGGACCCCGCAGTTTTGTGATATTGGTGATGAGGTATGGCTTCCAATGACAACAACAAAACTTCTTTGTTGGAGGTATGATTTTAACCAGTTTATCACTATGCCAGAAAGACCAACCCAGTGTTCCAGTCTATGCAGCAGTATGGTGTGATCAACTGTGTCAAATGCTGCACTTAAGTCTAATAGGACCAGGACTGATGCTTTGCCGGCGTCAGAGTTCAGACGTATGTCATTCATCACCTTGGTGAGAGCTGTTTTGGTGCTATGATTGGCACGGAAACCAGACTGAAACTTATCGAAATAGCTGTTTGATTTTAAAAAGGAAGTTAATTGGTTAAAAACAATTTTCTCTATTATTTTACCCATGAATGGTAAATTCGATATGGGCCTGTAGTGGTTGAGTACCAGTGCATCCAGGTTGTTCTCTTTCAATAGGGGTTTTACAATTGCTTCTTTCAAACAAGCAGGAAATGAGCCGGTTTGTAGTGAGGTATTGATGATCTGGAGTACATCGTGTGATATCAGGTGTAAAATGGATTTGAGAAAGGCTGTTGGCAGAATGTCTAAGTCGGATGTGGAGGAACTGAGACTTAGTACAGTTCTGTTAAGAATGTCTAAATCAACTAAATGAAAATTGTCATTGGGTTGAGATTTGACTTGACTGTAGCAAATTGGTCCAGATTCTGGGCCGGTTGCACTTGTGTAAGTATGTTTGTGCGTATGTTATCAATCTTTTCTTTGAAAAAGGATGCAAATTCATTGCACTTTCTGACTGAGAGGAACTCGGAGGGCACTTGGAGTGGGGGATTTGTTAGTTTTTCAACAGTCACACGTCCATTATTAATATTTCTATTAATAACGTCAGAGAAAAAAGACTGTCTAGCTTTAGAAGTTTCTAGGTTGTATTTGGATAGCATGTGTTTATAGATTTGATGGTAGACTTCAAGTTTGGATTTACGCCACCATCTTTCAGCCCTCCTGCATTCTTGCTTTAGTAGTTTCATTGTTGGATACAGTATCCAGGGTGCTTTTTGGTGGCCCAGTGTTTTGCATTTTACAGGGGCATAAACATCCATAATACGAGTCATCTTTGAATTAAAATTAGACATCGTCTGCACTCTCTGAAGATTGACTATGGGTTTCTGTGAGTGCCTGCTGAAAGAGAGCTGCTGTTCCATTATTGATAACTCTCCTTTTGACCGTTACAGATTTCCTTTCAGCATGAGGGTGCATAGAGACATGAGTAAAAACACAATAATGGTGTGACCTTGATTGTGTGACCTTGATTGTGTGTTGGTCCAGCAACGTGCTGTGTAAGGCTAAAAGTGTCGATTAAATTTATAAATTCCTTAGAATAGGCATTCTCTGGGTTATCAACATGTAGGTTAAAATCTCCTGATATAATCACACTGTTATATTCCACACAAACATTCGATAACAGCTCACCAAACTCCTCTAGGAAGAATGGTGTAGAAAGTCTTGGAGGTCTATAAATAGTCAATAAAAGTATGTCAGATGAACATTTTAAAACTACAGCTAAATATTCAAAGGATGAAAAGTAACCAAGTGCTGTCTTTTGACACTGAAAGAGTGCCTTAAAAATAACTGCTATTAATAATAATAATAATAATAATGCATTTTATTTGACAGCGTCTTTCAAAACACCCAAGGACACTTTACAAAATTAAAAACACAAATACAACATTGGGAAAAAGAATAAAATAAAACATAAAACCACAAATAAAAAAAACTTTAAAGTGAGAAGGCTAACTTGAACAGATGAGTTTTCAGTTGTGTTTTGAAGAAGAGAAGAGAGTCGATATTACGGATGTCGGGGGGAAGAGCGTTCCAGAGTTGGGGAGAGACAGAGAAAAGGCTCTTTTCCCCATTGTGCTGAGACGGACAAAGGGCACACTGAGTTGGATGGAAGAGGAAGAGCGAAGGGAACGTGAATAGGTTGGGATGTGCAGAAGATCAGACAGATAAGGAGGGGCGAGGTTATGAATTGCCTTGAATGTGTACAACAGGATTTTATATTGAATTCTAAATGAGACAGGAAGCCAATGAAGTTGCTGTAGAACTGGAGTGATGTGATGAAATGAGGCCGTTTTAGTAACGATGCGAGCAGCAGAGTTTTGAACCAGTTGAAGTTTACGGATGGATTTCAGAGGCAGACAAACAAGAAGAGAGTTACAATAATCAATTCGAGAAATGACCAGACTGTGGACCAGGATGGAAGCAGAGTGCAGGGAAAGAGATGGAGGAAGTCGGTTGATGTTATGAAGGTGGAAATATGCAGACCGGGTAATATTATTAATATGAGAGGTAAAAGACAGAGTGCTGTCCAGAATGACACCTAGACTTTTGACCTGAGGGGTTGGAGAGACCACAGAACTGTCAATGGTGAGGGAGAAGTTATTGACTTTAGAGAGAGTTGATTTAGTGCCAATGAGTAGAAACTCAGTTTTATCACTGTTTAATTTAAGGAAGTTTGATGTGAACCAGGACTTTATTTCTGCTAAGCAGGAAGTGAGGGAGGAAGGAGGGAGCGAAGAATCAGGTGCAGTGGATAAGAAGAGCTGAGTGTCATCAGCAAAACAATTAAAGTGGATGTTAAATTTACGGAAAATATTACCAAGGGGCAGAAGGTATATGATAAAAAGGAGGGGTCCCAGGACAGAGCCCTGGGGCACACCAGAAACCACAGAGGATAGATGAGACTTGAATGATTTAACCTGGATGAACTGAGTACGGCCAGAGAGATAAGACTGAAACCAGGCGAGGGATGTGTGGGTGATACCAATGGAAGAAAGTCTATGGAGCAGGATTGAATGAGAGATTGTATCGAAGGCTGCACTGAGATCGAGGAGAATGAGAAGAGAAAGTAAACCTGAGTCTGCTGCCATGAGGAGGGTATTGGTGATTCTGAGGATAGCAGATTCTGTGCTGTGACCAGGACGAAAACCGGACTGGAACTGTTCGTACAAACTATTCTTTGTTAAATGAAGATGGAGTTGAGATGCCACTGATTTTTCAAGAATTTTTGAGATGAAAGGAAGGTTAGAAATCGGGCGGAGATTATTGAAATTGTTTGGATCCAATCCAGGTTTTTTGAGGATAGGAGTAACAACTGCAGTTTTGAAGGTAGTAGGTACAATTCCAGAAGAAAGAGAGGAGTGAATGATGGCAGAAACAATAGGAAGAAGCGAGTCAAGGCAATGTTTTACAAGAGCTGTTGGAAAAGGATCTAATGAACATGTGGAGGGTTTGGATTTCTGGATAAGGTCGGCTATTTCAGAGACTGGAGGAAGCAGAAAGGAAGAAAAAGGCTGATTGAGGAGAGGAGGATCAGAGAGAAAAGTGGTAGGAGATGCAGGACAAAGTTGCTGGTGAATTTTCTTAATTTTATCATCAAAAAAGGACACAAGAGAATTGCAGGTGTCATCTGAATAGAAGTGGGAGGGTAGAGGATCGGGGGGATGAAACTCTCCTATTCCCCCTCCCTGTTTATTATGTCTTTCTGAGCTGATAAAATTAAAGTGTGGGGGGGATTGTTTCTATGAGGGTGATACAGCTAGTTGATTCTTCCAGCCAGGTTTCAGTTAAAAGTAGAAAATCAAGGTTATGGGTAGAAATAAAATCATTCATGATAAAAGACTTATTTTTTAGAGATCTAGCATTCTGCAGAGCTAGTTTTACATTGAACATTGGAATCTTATCCACTAAAACAGAGTCACGAGTTATAGGGACAGACAAGAGATTACAAAAATAAACCGTCTTGATCGGTCCGGGACATTTTCTGCTGGCTCTGGGCATCGTAGCGGGTCTGCAGCTAACTGTGGTAGGGATTGGGAAGTAGAGGGGTGAGGGCCGTGAGGGGGGAGGAGGTGGTGTGAGGGCTGGTCAGTTGGGTTTGGGGGAATGTGACTAGTCGATCGGAAATAGAAATCTGTGAGAGGTGATTTGTGAAGTTTGTGACCAGTTGCTTGTCTCCTGCTCTGTTGGGATGTAAACCGTCACAGCCACTGGTGTAGACTGTAGAGCCTGCTAAAACGTTCATAGCCGCGCCTGTGCGTCGGTATTGGCCCGGAGAGAATGCACGATTTTCCCATATTCTCTACAACAGATGCCAGGCTTTCGAAGTCTTCTTGAAGTTTAATCGACTGTCTCTTCATGACGTCATAGGCACCTGTGTGGATAATCACGGACTGAACAGAGGGGTGCCGCGCTATCAGACGCGGGATCTGTCTGATGCAGTCCTGGACATTTCTGCCAGAAGTACTGTAAGTTATTGCATCTGGTAAAGCAATAAATCTCATGATGGAATCTCCGATGCATAGAAACCTGGGAACCCAGGCCTCCAAGCCACTCGGCCTCAACGAGTGGCCAGGTAATCGCTGCTGGGAGCTAGCTGGCTGGCTAGCACCGTTGATGGTAGCGTGCGGCGGCCTGACGCTAGCTGGAGTGCTAGCAGTGGCGAGCAGATCCCTGGAGGGCCGCGGGGCCGGCTGCAAGCCGGCTGGAGCACCGTGGAACCCCGCAGTAGCGGCCACAGATGGTCCCTTGGGTCTCCAAGACCCCAGTTTCTTCACTGCAGCGGTGTGGGACGCAAAAGCAGCAGCGGTCGAGGGCCTGGGTGTTGAGATGGCGGTGGGAGCTGCAGCAGGGCCCGGAGGCTCGGCACCGGCGGGCTTCCCAGGCAGCCGTGGATCAATGGTCAGGGCAGGCGATGGGGAGACAGCCGCAGCACCGGAGGACAGTATGGACGCCGGGTGCAGCTCATAGCCTGGAGGGGTGTCGATGACCACAGTGGTCGATGACTTCTCTGCAGGTTCCTCATCGGCGGGGAGAGTCGGGTGCAGGAGTCGAGAGCGTTTGCTCCACGGGGCGCTGGAACCAGATAGGCCTGGGGGAGAGGTGAGACGTGCAGGGCTGGAGGAGCAGCAGGAGGGCCGCTTCCTTGATCTTCTCGGCTGTTCGCGGTAATCCGCACCGAGACCCTGGGTCTCATCATCTCGCAGATCGGCAAGCGGACTGAAGCGGTTCTGTAGCTGTACGGTAAAGGCCCCGCTCGAATGATCCGGACTAGTGGTGGCTGTGGACGCATCGGATGTTGTGGATGGCTCACTCTCGGAAAACTGAGGAGTCCCCGGGTCTTTGAGCTGGAGCAGTAAGGCGTTGAGCTCTGACTGACGACGAAGCAAATCGCTGACAAGTGTTTCAATGCTGAGGAGTTCGGTTTTAATCCTTTCTATCGCAGAAGAAGTCGGATCCGCAAAGTCTTCAAAAACGGTGAGTTCACAAGTTTTTTCTTTGCTGATTTCTGGTGTTACCGGTGAGCAGGGGCGTCTGTAGCTTGAGCAAACATTCGGGGCTGTAGCCCAGAGATGAAAATAATTTTTAACGGGGGTCCGGGGGTTTCTCCCCCGGGAAAAAAAATTAAAAAAGGGAGTGTTAAAATTAAAATTTAACACACTTCATGACCAGCTGCTACACAATTAAGAGTTCAGCTTTGGCCACTTTTACATTCATCATGACATATCAAATTGCTTTCTTTTTCCTTTTAAATTGGCATTAGGAAAACAAAACAACTTCCCCTTAAATATATGTCTATATATATCGGCATAAAATAAAAGACTCAATACACACAAGTTCCAAAATATCACACCATTAACAACCTCAGTTCACTCTCATAGACTTTTATATCACCACAACTTTCTTTAGCACACCGAGAAACAACAGAAAAATAGCCTCAGAGCAGCTAAAAAGACAAGTTTCTCACCGTTGCTCTCTGTATTTCAAAGTACGCCAATATCAGAGCTTGAAGCGGCTCTACAGGTGACAGGTGAGTGGTTAGCCTGTTAGCCACAGAGCTTGCAGCAGCTCTACAGGTGACAGGTGAGTGTTAGCCTGTTAGACACAGAGCTAGCATTAGCATGGACGACGGTAAGCGTTAACAAGCCTTTATTTTGATAACTGACTCGTCTTACCGACGTACTTGTCTCCGGACTTCCAATCGGTATGTGCTCTGACTTTCTTTCAGTGTAACTCGGGATTTTTCTCCTTTTTCTGTCCTTTTCACAAGTAGCTGCGCTTTACTTCTCTGGTTAAGGTCAGAAAATAACGTAAAAATCGCGCACCTGCAGTTCACCTCCCAGCTGAGAGGCTGAACATGGCCTGCGTAGCCCCTGATTGGCTGTTGAGGCACTCCCCACGTGGGGTCATACGAACTGTGCGGTGCATTCAAATGCAACAGGAACATTAAACTTTACCGATGCAAACATAAAATAAATACTCTCCCGCTTCTTTTATTGGTTTCCATGTCAGTCCAGAGAGATTCGGGGCTGAAGCCCCGAATAACCAGGTCTCTCGACGCCCCTGCCGGTGAGGCACTGAAAAGCTCTGCGCGGCTACTCGCCACACACTCACTGGTACGATATGAACACTTCATAATCACCTCTGGATGTTAAAGGGATAGGCTGGATGTTAAAGGCTGGATGTTAAAGGGATAGTTCACCTCTTTTGACATATCAGCAACATCATTTCTGAACATCTTCTTACCCCCTGCTGCGTCCTGTGAGCAGAGTTCCAGCCTCGTTTTGGTGTTGATGAAGGTAGTCCGGCTAGTTGGCTGGGGTTTAAAAAATAAAGCGTTTTGCTTCTCAAAACAATATGCGTTCAAAAGAGTAATACATTTGCATCACAAAATGGTTCTCCAGGAAAAAGTCAGACCTTTCCTTTCCTTTTGTTTTGTTTCCTTTCCTTTCATTTCATTTCCTTCTCTTTTCCTTTCCGTTCCTTTCCTTTTGTTTCCTTTCCTTTCTTTCCTTTTGTTTCTTTTGTTTCCTGTCATTTCCTTTCTTTCCTTTCCTTTTGTTTCTTTTGTTTCCTGTCATTTCCTTTCTTTCCTTTCTTTCCTTTCCTTTTGTTTCTTTTGTTTCCTGTCGTTTCCTTTCTTTCCTTTCCTTTTGTTTCCTTTTGTTTCCTTTCCTTTCCTTTCTTTCCTTTCCTTTTCTTTTGTTTCCTTTCCTTTCTTTCCTTTCCTTTCCTTTTGTTTCCTTTCCTTTCCTTTCTTTCCTTTCCTTTTGTTTCCTTTTGTTTCTTTTCCTTTCCTTTCTTTCCTTTCCTTTTCTTTTGTTTCCTTTCCTTTCCTTTCCTTTCCTTTCCTTTCCTTTCCTTTCCTTTCCTTTCTTTCCTTTACTTTTCTTTTGTTTATGTGCTGTGCAGACCGAAGTGCAGAGCGAGCAGTCCCCTGCTTCCGAGCAGCAAACACCGTAACAGGCGCGGCTGTCGGCAGGCGGCAGCAGGCAGTGATACGAAGGGAGAGAAAATAGGGCCAAGAGATTGTGAGGTCCGACTTTTTCCTGGAGAACGATTTTGTGATGCAGATGTATTACTCTTTTGAACGCATATTGTTTTGAGAAGCAAAACGCTTTATTTTTTAAACCCCAGCCAACTAGCCGGACTACCTTCATCAACACCAAAACGAGGCTGGAACTCTGCTCACAGGACGCAGCAGGGGGTAAGAAGCCAAATTTAAAGCAGGTGATGCTTTTTGAAGGAACTTTCTGAAGGTCAGCAGAACATCAGCTGAACTGCGATGTCTCCTGTTCAAATGGAAGACGTTGGAACAGTTTACCTGCAGCCTGAGCCCCTCCAGCTGTTAAAAAGAGTTAGACAGAGTTAGAGCTTCTAAAATCAGATGGAGTTCAAATTTTTCCAGCAAAGGTAAGAAGCTGTGATACTGAAATATGATCCTCTGGATGTGATGACAGAAGAGGTAAGGATGAGTCACTGCTACTGACCAGGTGGAGGTGGACGATATCCAGCTTCCATCGCTTCTTTAACTGTTAAGATGAGAGAAACACAGAGTTAGATTCTGAGGGATAAGGTTCAGTTCAAAGCTGACGTTCAGAGATTTTAACAAAGGGAAAACACCAGAGGAAAGGAGTCCCTGACTCTGATGTTTGGGGTTTTTGCACCATGTGTTGGTTAAAATGGCATTTAAAGATGGTTTCCCATAATTCCATCACAATGCAGGTGTGCAGTTGGCTCGGTCAGTGGTGTTCGAAAGACTGAAAGTATGGATGGAAAACGAACTCGCGGTTTGTAACGTCAAATGAGGACGATGAAACGGGTAATATGTTGAACTCTGCAAATCTCCGTTCAAGTTAAATAATTATCAACTCAATGAATTGCGTGGCGTTATATAATTTAGATAATAATATGATGCGACGCCACATAACTGGGAAACTTTGTCTTGTAGCTCCTCAGAGTCAGAAGCAGCAGCCATGAGCCCACAAGTCCAGAGTGGGCAGGTAGGATTGAGTGAATATTATTAGAATGA
The DNA here is from genome assembly GCF_027942865.1 of Odontesthes bonariensis. Taxonomy (NCBI): domain Eukaryota; kingdom Metazoa; phylum Chordata; class Actinopteri; order Atheriniformes; family Atherinopsidae; genus Odontesthes; species Odontesthes bonariensis. The sequence goes on from NC_134510.1 coordinate 39,173,116, forward strand.
ATACAATGAAAAGTATGGTGTAGACCTGCTCTATGAAAAGTTCCCAGGGATGCTCGATGATTCAGCACTTCATTAATGAAACTGACCTGAATTGATCAGAAGACTTTGTAAAAAAGGGAGATTTGTGCTGAGAAGTCTGGAAGAACTTTAAAATGAAAATGGCCGAGTAAAAGTTCCGTACCCTTCTCCATGTTTGGTGGATCCGCCGATTACTTTCTTTTACGGTTCCACAGCAGACAGCAGCAGACTTTTACAAAATAAAAGCCTGTGAGCAACAGACTTTTACAGAATAAAAGCCTGTGAGCAGCAGACTTTTATAATAATAAAACCTGCGTTAATGTGCGATAAAATATTTATCGGCGTTAAATAATTAACAAGTTAACGCGATAATAACGAGTTAACTCGTCCAGCCCTAATATATATATATATATATATATATATATATAAAATATTCAAGATTGCATAGAATATTTATCTTAATTATAAAGGCTCATAGTTAAAAAAAAAAAAGAAAGCATGAAATATATTGTTGTTGCAGGCTGCTCATATTTACCCACATGAATCACAGCTAATACGACTGGATGAAAATAATCCTTTAATCTTTGAGAGCCGAGCCACAGGAAATACAGAGTGGACTATAAATCCTTCACACAATAAATCAGCAGAGCAGAGATGACACAACTAAAACTGCAAGTTAAAAACTCATCCTGAAAAGGATAACAAAAATCCAATGTAACTATATATATATATATATATATATATATATATAAAACACCTTCCAGAAGATGTGAGACAGGCCTCAGCTCTGATAATGTTTAAATCCAGGCTGAAAACAGTTCTGTTTAGCTGTGCATATGACACCTGAAAGTGTTGTATGTTAAATTAATGAATTAATGATTATTTCTTATGTTTTTTGGAATGATTTTATTGCCTTCTTGTGATTTTATGTAGCTGTAAAGCACTTTGAATTGTGCCCCACAGATAAACTGGCCTTGCCTTGCCACTCTGTTTCAGGCCCAACACTTACCGATCAGGACAGATGTGTGTGTGATGAGTGTGTAGCAACATTCCACATGTGTAGAAGGTACCAGCTTAGTAAAACTCAGTACAGTGTGTGAATATAAGCACAGCTCTGCAGTGGTGTCAAAAGTACACACATTTGTTACTTAAGTAGAAGTATAGATACTGCAGTTTAAAAACACTCTGGTAAAAGTGAAAAAGTATGTGCTCCAAAACCTACTTAAAGTATAAAAGTATAAAGTAACCTTCAAATAAAAAAAATAAAACTTTTTTTTTTTTAAAACCCACACAAAAAGGTAGATGCCACTATATGAATTGCAAGCTTAATTTGAAAACTGATTAGTTCTACACGTGGGTCTTGGGTGTGCAGAGTTTGCATTGCATTTTCCACGAGTCATTTTTGCACCCGACTATTTCGAAAAATTCTTTGAGATGGGGCCAAGGATGAGGAAGGTCTTGCTGGTCTCCGTCTCCATCTCCCGATACGCTCTCGCCTGTGTCCGACCTTTCAGACATTTCGCCATCTTTTTCTGAATCCGACATTGTGGCGTGGCACACACTTCGCGCAGCTGAAGCTGCTTGCTTCTGACAAATGACGATTTCCTTGTGTGTCAGAACAAATTTGACGAATAGCCTAACTGATGAGTGTTTGCGTTATATGATTCATCCAATTACACTCGTTCTCACGAGGTGTGGATGGCGCCACTGATCTGTATTGGATGGCGCACATGACATGAAATACATAAACATTAAACTGAAGCCAAGAGTAACGAGGCTGTTTGTTTTGAAAATGTAAGGCATAGAAGTCAGAAGTAGGCAGAAAAATAAGTAATGGAGTAAAGTACAGATACCTAAAAAGTGTACTTAAGTACAGTAACGAAGTATTTGTACTTCGTTACTTGACACCTCTGCAGCTCTGACCCTGGTCAGGCTCAGCATCCAGCGGGAGAACAGGGACTGTGGATACAAAGCAGTGGAAATGTTCTTCCATCTGTGCGTAATGATCAGAATCACCCAGCTGGTTCTCTTCTAACCAGCTGTTTCACCCTGACAGCTGATGCTCCGGAGCAGGTTGGGTTGGCAGACAAGCACCCGATACCTGTAAAAGCCCCGCCTCCTGACCAATCAGCTCTCTGACAGATTTAAATAGGACAAAGACGTCGGCGCATGAGCAATGAGTCCACCTTCATGTTTGTGAGAGATGTGTCATCAGAAGGGAATGTTTCTGCAGCCTAAAGCAGACTCTGATCTCTCCAAAGTTTGTTCCTGCGCACGTTTAAAGATTTGGAACTAACGCTAATGATGTTACAGGGGAGGCTGTGGTTCAGTGGTTAGAGTCGGTTGTCCAATAACCAGAAGGTTGGCGGTTCGATTCCCACTCTCTCTTGGTGGAACTGATAGCTGGAGGGGTGTCAGTCCACCTCCTTGTCACAGCTGTGCCCTTGAGCAAGGCACCATACCCCCAGGCGCCTTCATGGCTGCCTACCGCTCCAGGTTGGCATCTGTCTCTGAGTGTGTGACCATGTGCGTGTATGTCAACAGGTGCCAACCTGGATGGGTTAAAAGCGGAGGACCAAATTCAGCTTTGGGTATAAATAAAGTTATTTCATTTCATTTGTTTTTACAACGAACTATAAAATATTTCCTTTCCTCTTCTTCCGTAGTGCGTTTCTGTGCGCGGGCGTCTGTGTGCGTTTATCTGATTAAATCTTTCTAAAACTGATGCTCCCTCAGGGTGCTGCAGGGATGTGCTGTGTGCAGGTGTGCCGCTCACCTTCTCTGAGGAACCCTGCAGCTCTGCCAGCACTCTGCTTCAGGACTGAAACACAGCCACGTCTCCAGCTTCTGAAAGCCAGAGCAGGGAGTTTATGGGCTTTGAAAGTTTCACTTCCTCCTCAAACCAACGCCCAGATGGCGGAAATGAGAAACATCGTCCTGTGGGTGGATCCTTCCACACTTCCCGGATTTTGATCTCCTGATGTAAAATAGATCATTATTCTTAATGATCCAGTTTATTTACTGGTTACAGTAAACAAGGTCCTGTATGGAAACTACATTAGTTTTCCTTTGGTCTCACCAGAAGAGGTGCGAAACATCATCAGGAAGATGAAACCCTCAACTTGTGCCCTTGACCCCCTCCCAACCTCCCTGGTAAAATCCCATATTACTGTCCTAAGTCCCCTGATCACCTCTGTCATAAACCACTCTCTCCAAACCGGCCATGTCCCCCTCGTTCTAAAAACAGCCATTATCAGACCACTTCTCAAAAAACACAACCTTGACCCAGAGGTCCTCTCAAACTACAGGCCCATCTCCAATCTACCCTTCATTTCAAAAGTACTTGAGAAAGCAGTTGCCACCCACCTTCAGAACCATCTACAACTAAATAATCTGTATGAAAAATTTCAGTCCGGTTTCCGCCTCGCCCACAGCACAGAGACTGCACTAATAAGAGTCACAAACGACCTTCTTATGTCATCCGATGCCGGCACTCCCTCCCTCCTCATCCTCCTGGACCTATCTGCTGCTTTTGACACAGTTGACCACACTATTCTCCTGAACAGGCTCCACCTCACCACAGGACTCACAAACACTGCCCTCCCTTGGTTCCAGTCATACCTTACAAACCGGACAGAGTACATTTCCATGGGTCACTCCACATCGAACCCACACACAGTCACCTGCGGTGTCCCCCAGGGGTCAGTCCTTGGCCCCATCCTGTTTATCCTCTACCTCATTCCCCTTGGTCAGGTCATCAGCCGCCATGGCTGTTCATTTCATTGTTATGCCGACGACACACAACTATATGTAAATGCCACTGCTGCAACCCCCCCCTCTTCATCACCGTCACAACTCACCGCCTGTCTGGAGGAGGTAAAGCTATGGATGGAGCACAACTTCCTCCAATTAAACAGCTCCAAAACTGAAGCTATCCTAGTCGGCACTCCTCACCAGACCAAATCATCTCCCATAACCAGCATCACCTTTTCCGGCTCCAACATCCCCCTCTCATTAACTGTGACCAACCTTGGTGTTAAAATGGACCCCCAACTCAACTTTGATTCTCATATCAACCTCCTCTGCAAAACCTCCTTCTACCACCTCCGGAACATTTCCAAACTCCGCCCCATTCTTTCCCTGTCAGATGCCGAAAAGCTGGTACATGCTTTTGTGTCATCAAGGCTGGACTACTGCAACGCACTTCTCATCGGGATCTCTAGCAAGAGCCTGCAGAGGCTCCAATACATCCAGAACTCTGCAGCTAGGATCCTGATGAGAGTGCGTAAACATGAGCACATTACCCCCATCCTCCACTCACTCCACTGGCTTCCCGTCGCCACCAGGATCGAATTCAAAATATCCCTCCTCACACACCAATGTCTTTATGGACATGCCCCCCCCTACCTGAAGGAACTCCTGGACCCTCTTAAAACTTCACGTCCCTCCCGCTCCACTCACTTAAACCTCCTCCACCAACCCAGAACCAGACTGAGGACCATGGGAGATAGGGCCTTCTGTGCTGCTGCCCCACGCCTGTGGAATGCCCTCCCCGACACCCTGAGAGCACCACAATCAACCGATTGTTTTAAAAGGGGTCTAAAGACATTTCTTTTTAGCAAGAGTTATGGTCCCCTCTCTTAGATGTTTATTTCATTGCTCTTATTATTCTATTTTATTTATTTATTTTTCTCCTTCTTTTTATCATTTTTAAACCTGTAAGCCCTTTGAGATCTCTGATATAAAGGGCACTACAAATAAAATTTATTATTATTATTATTATTATTAGTTAGAGTGCTCAAATCTGGATGGAATTATTCTAAAGAGGTTGTAGAATAAAGTCCAGAATGTATATTCACTTATGCAAACTGAATATTTGCATAAGGAAGGTCGGTGTTCATAGCCTAGCAAGCCAGACCCGTACAGCAAATAGCTGCACAGGTGCTCGCAATTCAAAAAACATTCAGGACAGCTGTCAATCTGCCCAGGAGTGGACGTCCCAGCAAGGTCACCCCAAGGTCAGAAACCCAAGAGCTACATCTCAGACTCTGCAGGCCTCAGTTAGCATGTTAAAGGTTAAAGGTCACCCCAAGGTCAGAAACCCAAAGAGCTACATCTCAGACTCTGCAGGCCTCAGTTAGCATGTTAAAGGTTAAAGGTCACCCCAAGGTCAGAAACCCAAGAGCTACATCTCAGGCTCTGCAGGCTCTACATCCACTCCTCTGTACGCCACAGAATAAAATAAGTACAAATGAGTTAAATTACTTCAGAAACTTGAACTTACAAACACTTCCGCATTTCAAAGTAAACCAAAGTTACTGATCCAGTTTGAGCGGTGTTTCCAGAGGCCGCTTCATGAGAAAATGAGGACATTATTCACCAGCACACAAAAAGTAAGTACACCCTGTTTCATTTCCAGCCTCTGACGTCATTGCGCTGTTGGACTGGACTGTAACTTACAGCCAAACTTTGTGCAAACCAAGAGAAACTCACAGAGCAGATCCACTGAATCTGGTTTTTATTCATGTCTACACACGTTTTTAAAGTTGTTTCATTGAATGTTTTCATGACAGTTTGCAGAAGAAGTGGTTCTTTGTGTCAGTCCGCCAGAACCTGTTGTCACAGATTCCAGGAGGGAAGAAAATGTCATGCCTGGTAACTGAAAGTTCCTCATCGCGTGTCTGAACACCGACCTACCTTATGCAATCATTCAGTTTATGCAGGTGGAATAGGAGGAGCGCGCTGACGCACCTGGGCACGCGCTTCCTGACAGGGGAAACGAACTTGGCTCGGCATAGAACCGCGTGGAAACCAGCCCGCCAGTTTTGGATCTCTGAGTGAGAGATGTCTGGTGCCAGTATGAGAGAGTTCATGCAGAACGCGGTGGAAAGCCTGTCTGAGGAAGACTTTGAAAGGTTCCGCGATGAGCTCGTGGAAAGAAAGCAGGAGCCGCGCGTTAGGCTCAACAGGGTGGAGAAGAAACCTCGCAGGGAAGTTGTAAAAGTGATGATCAACACTTTTTTAGAGGACGAGGCTTTTGAGGTGACCAAGGAGCTGCTGGAGAAGATCAGCAAAGGATATGGGTAAGCGTCTTTCTAAAGGGATGGACATAAAGGGCCATTTCACTGCTTTTCTGCATACTGCCATGAATTTCAATATTGACTCTTTCCTGCTTTAGAATATTTAATTTCCAATTTATAAGAAATGTTGTCAATCAATCAATTTATTTATAAAGCACATTTTAAATAAACACAAAGGTTACCAAAGTGCTGTACATTAAAATAAACACAATAAAACATCATAAAACAAAACTGTGCACGTAAAATAAACAACCTAGACGGTGGTAAAAGCCAAAGAAAAGAGGTGTGTTTTAAGACGACTTTTAAAACAGGACAAGGAAGGGGCCACATTGTCAAGTGTGACCATCTGGATATTAATAAGAACTGCTCTGTGGTCAGTAAGAGGGGTGATGGGTGTATTATTGTTGTATCGATTGTCGTCCTGGAGGCCATCTATCACCACTTTACCGAAGCCGAAGTTACCATTAGAAGGATTGAATTTGTCTTAACGAGCCATGAAATCACGTTGTAAAATCCCTGAACGTCAGCTTTGAACTGAATCTTATCCCTCAGAATCTAACTCTGTGTTTCTCTCATCTTAACAGTTAAAGAAGCGATGGGAGCTGGATATCCTCCACCACCACCTGGTCAGTAGCAGTAAGTCGTCCTCAGTGTTGGTCAAGTTACTTTTAAAAAGTAGTTACTGCTCCCAAAAAGTAATTGAGTTAGTAACTCAGTTACCACATTGTAAAAGTAATTAGTTACTCAGCAAAGTAACTGTGGCGTTATTTTTTGTGTTCTATAACGCTGTTGTTCTATAACATCAAATATGTTTAATATTAACTGATTGAATTCATTCAAGGTAAACACAAGAAACTTGTGCTAAAGGAAAAAAAAAATGAACCAGACTCATTGAATATTTCCCTATACTCCCTATAGGCTATAGAAGATATAAAAACCCTAAATACAGTAATTTAGAACATTCTGTATTTATTTGAACTCAATAGATTGCAGCCTGCCATATGATGCATAGAAATAAATTAATAAATAAATTCTGACCCGAAAAATCGAGTGTTGTTTGTTTTTGAGTGGCTCCGCCTCCTTCGCTGGGGCTCATTGCTAGCTGCATTTGGGCTTGGGGTTGGGTTAGCTAGCTGCATTTGGGCCTGGGGTTGGGTTAGCTAGCTGCATTTGGGCCTGGGGTTGGGTTAGCTAGCTGCATTTGGGCTTGGGGTTGGGTTAGCTAGCTGCATTTGGGCTTGGGGTTGGGTTAGCTAGCTGCATTTGGGCCTGGGGTTGGGTTAGCTAGCTGCATTTGGGCCTGGGGTTGGGTTAGCTAGCTGCATTGGGCCTGGGGTTGGGTTAGCTAGCTGCATTTGGGCCTGGGGTTGGGTTAGCTAGCTGCATTTGGGCCTGGGGTTGGGTTAGCTAGCTGCATTGGGCCTGGGGTTGGGTTAGCTAGCTGCATTTGGGCCTGGGGTTGGGTTAGCTAGCCGCCTTTGGGCCTGGGGTTAGCAGCTGCAGAAGCAACATGTGCTTCATATTCGCATGGGTTGATGTGAGGTGCTTCATTAGATTTGAGTTACTTGAGGCAGACGTGGATAAAGTTTTTTTCCCTGGGCATAGCGTGCATGTTACATACACATTCTTGCCTTTTATCTCCAGGGGTGAGAAGTAGTGCCGGTAATTCCAGTTAGACAACGCTACCTTTGAACTTCCCTGGCTCGTCGCCATTGTTGCTGTCTTGTGTGTGTTTAGCAGTCAGCGCGTGCAGTGAGACAGCGTCTCATCATCATCGCATTTGCAACGGTGTCATCATCCCCACCCCTGCTCTCTCCAGGCAGCATGCAGCTGATGTGTAGCCCAAAGCCTACAACCAAATTGTAGTAACGCGCCACTTTATATTCTCAGTAACGATAACGGCATTGTAACGATGGGGAAAGTAATTAATTAGATTACTCCGTTACTGGAAAAATAACGCCGTTAGTAACGACATTATACTTAAACGCTGTTACACCCAACACTGCTCGTCCTTACCTCTTCTGTCATCACATCCAGAGGATCATATTTCAGTATCACAGCTTCTTACCTTTGCTGGACAAATTTGAATTGCATCTGATTTTAGAAGCTCTAACTCTTGTCTAACTCTTTTTCACAGCTGGAGGTGCTGCAGGGGCTCTGGCTGCAGGGGCTCAGGCTGCAGGGGCTCAGGCTGCAGGGGCTCTGGCTGCAGGGGCTCTGGCTGCAGGGGCTCCGGCTGCAGGGGCTCTGGCTGCAGGGGCTCCGGCTGCAGGGGCTCCGGCTGCAGGGGCTCAGGCTGCAGGGGCTCCGGCTGCAGGGGCTCAGGCTGCAGGGGCTCAGGCTGCAGGGGCTCAGGCTGCAGGTAAGCTGTCCAAACGTCTTCCATTTGAACAGGAGACATCACAGTTCAGCTGATGTTCTGCTGACCTTCAGAAAGTTCCTTCAAAAAGCATCACCTGCTTTAAATTTGGCTTCTACCCCCCGCTGCGCTCCTGCTACATTCAGAACAACTGAGCTTCAGACGTGGAGCCTTTAAAGATCAAACTCAGCTACAGCCAGTGAACCGGTTTCTGTCCCATGCTTGTATACAGGGACAGCCCAGGTGAATGGCGCAGCGGGGCTTGTTTTGTCTGATTGAGATATGTGACGTTAGACTTGGAGCCTGGTAGGCCTATCCTAACATAAATATGTTCTCGCATAACCTGTGTGATTATCTAGCCTGGGAATTCCCATGCTGCTTTGCGCGCAATTTCATTCACACTGCAAAGGCAGCCTGGAAACCACCGCCCTTGTTTTTGCCTGAGTTAGGGAACCAATCACAGAACGGGGGGGGGGGGGGGGGGGGGGGGGGCAGTAAGACGATGACGACGTCTATGCGCGACACCGAAGCTTGTAGAGTGTTAATCCAACATGGCAGCGGACACAACGTTACCGTTCGATGCAGCCTTAGAAAGTGTTTTAAGTAGCTTAGAACGCAAGTTTACTTTTAAAAAAGAGCAACGCGTCTTCTTCTTCCTCGTCGAATTTCTGTCGCTCTACATACGTCATCTGGTATGAGTGATACAATTGGCTATGAATTGCGTGCAAAGCAGCATGGGAAAAACCAGACGCCATTTGATAGACATTCGTAGTGTCCAACAAACGGCTCTAGGCATTCGTAAACCACGGCTCAAATACAAGAAAATGCACACCTAGTTCCCAGACAACCATCTCATCCAGATGTGGACGCGTCAGCCAGGCTAGTGATTATCCTAAACTGTAGGGGATTTTATTTGCGGGCAATTTGCTTATGATGTAACGAGTGAAGTCTACATTGGTTCTTCGCGAGTGTTTACTGGTGGTCAGGGTTTGACAGATGCAATTCTCTGGGCGCTTGTTTTTTTTTCTTCTGTTTTTTAATGCAGCATAACATAAGCTACCAGCAGCCCTGGCTCGTCTTCAAAAGGCTGATGCTCAGTACCTCGTTTCATTTCGTACCCCCTTTACAGTCTGCCATTGTTTGTCTGGTAAACTTTGTTGATGTCAAGAGAAGTGTTAAATTGCCAGCACTGTTCTTTGTCCTATGTGTATCAGTATTACATATCCCGAGTCAATACCCTGGTGTTTCCAACGCCGTTTTGCAAAACAAGCCAAAACACAATCTGTGGTTTTCAACTTTTATTTATCGAATAGGATTTTCAACACCTGACAATACACTGTAGAGCAGGGATTCCCAAACTGTGGTACGCGAGCTGCTTCTAGGGAGTACGCGAGATTAAAGGGGCTATGGCGGACAGGTGTTAAAATTAACTTTTTAAATCTTTTGTAATTAATTCATGAATAAATACATAATTTCGAATCAGATCATAATGATATGGAAACATGAAATTAAAGGATATCATTTATAAACTCTGTATGTGTTCATCAAGAAAAGGGCAGCTTATTAAACATGACGCTGGAATAGATCTAGAATGCGTTACTTTTTAATGTGTTGGATGGTGGGTGGTCCGTGGGGGGCATAGAATGCATTACGTTTGTTGTCCCCACCACTTCTAAAACCAAACTGACGCCCTTGCCTGTGATGGACTGGCGGTCTGTCCAGGGTGTACCCTGCTTCTCGCCCAATGACCGCTGGGATAGGCTCCAGCCCCCCCGCGACCCGACCGACGGATTCAGCGGCTATAGAAAATGGATGGATGGATCTTCAGTCGTTACATTTTAAAACGACCAAGAAGTTTTCTGCCTTTGGATTAAAAGTGTTGACCGATTCTTTTCTTTCATTTCTGTCTTTTCTCCACAGAGGAGCACTTTGTGGACAGACACAGGCTGAAGTTGATAGAGAGAGGGACCAGCGACCCCATTTTGGATGCACTCCTCCAGGAAAAAGTATTAAGTCCAGAAGAATATGACGATATAAGAAGTCAGCCAACCCGTCAGAAGAAGATGAGGGAGCTGTACAGCGGTCCCCTGAGAGCTGGAGAAGAAGTCAAAGATATCTTCTACCGAATCCTGAAGGACAAGGAGCCGTTTCTCGTCAAAAGCCTGGAAAACCAATGAATTCTGTGGCCTTACAGTAGAAATGAGGAAAAGTGATTCTAAATGTTTTTTTATTGGTGTCATCCCTGATCACTGAGCCTCATTTCATTACCTCATTTTATATAAAAAACACAACGCAGGGAATGTTTTCTGATGAAAATGCAGATCTTTGTTATTTCAGCAGAAATTTCTCGTTTTAATGCAGCATATCACATGAAGAAGAGTCTGTTTTTAAGCTGAATATTTTCAGTAGAAAAGAAAAGAATTTGAAATTGAATCAGGTCTGATAAGAATTCACTGTTTGTCCTTCATTCAAAATGTTTTCTGGAGTAAACTTAATAATAAAATCAGCACTTTTTGAGAGAATTTGAAGTGTCTGTGTTTAGAACGTGACTTTTATTTGATGGACTTCTGTCTGTGTGAGCCGGGAATGTCCTCTGTTATGTTCATATTTTACACACCTTCTTGAGCTTTGCAGGAAGATCCTCTGGTGACATCGGTGGAAAATGTGGGAATGAGTGATCAGGCCTTCATTTATCAACAAACCTTCATCACTGAGTCCAAGACGATCTATTGCTTCCAATAAGTACATTTATTCCGAAACTTGGCTAACTACATTTCATCATGCCGGCTTTTCAAAGATTTGTTCCTCCTACAAACACGATGACGCTAACAGCTTGTCCTTTTAGCTGTTGTAGAAAATAAAGGGTAGATACGTACAACATCCCTACATGCTTATCATTATATTTCCCGAGCTGGGCTTATCATGGAGATTATAATTCAGCCTCCGTTCTGAGTTTGAATCCAGGGACTGAAGGATGAAGAACTTCCTCCTTTGGACATTGATCCCTTTCAGCAGGCTTCTCTGATGCATCCACCTCTGCTCAGGGAGCCCGGAGGCCGTCCACCTCCTGCTGGTGAGGTTGACAACTCGCCAGTGTCCGTGTTGTTTTAGTTTCAAACTGTGTGCTTTAAGCTGATGAATCGGCTCTTAAAGTTGCACTTTAAAAAAAAAACACAGTCATTTTGCGGCCCTCCACCTCCCTTATATTTCAGTTTTTAAACCATTATTTACAGAAGACTATTTGTAGAAAATGCACAGCGTGCTGCATTAACAGGTGATTTCATGACACTCTGCTGTTTCCTTTCGCTTTTCAAAGTGTTCTCACCAACCAGAGCTGGACTTTTCCAGGTGTGTGTGCGTCTGACTCTGCACACACTCTCATAAGTTACAGCCTAATTAACCACAAAAAGGTACGTCTGTGTGGCTTCTTTTTGTTTCTATATGTTTCTTTTATCAAAGTGCATTAGAGAGATGAATAATTTACTCTCAGTGAGTTGCAGTGTTTTTCCTACATGTATGTTTCTATAAGCAACAATTTACAGGTTATTTCACTAAAACTATGCACTGTAGCCTACATGCATATTCACATAAGTTTGGACTATATTAGTATAAATATAACAAAAATGACAATATTAATTAGAAGAATTTGAATTGTGAGTTTCTCAACCTCTCATTTAAACAAATCAGTACTTGTTTATAACATTTGTAAACACACAAATTCAATATTTTATGCATAAATATATCACTTTTATAACCTTGCTGTCTTGCGCAAAGTGGATAGTCAAACACAATTACATTTACAATTACATTTCTATATCATTTAATTATTTTTTACTTTATTATCAGCACGATTAATAATGTGCAGATTATGAATCAGCACCATGGAGCAAACTCATAGCTATACAGTTTATGTTTTGAAAAAAGTATGAAATGTCACTGTGTGTTTTATTAGATTATGATAAAATATAATATGATAATAAATATAATATTATTAATTAGATTATAGTTTATACATCATATTTCCTTCTGCAGAGACGCCTCGTAAGGAGAGGACGTTAAAGCAAAAATAAAAGGAGTGTTTTAAATTCGTCCATGTGCCCCCTTTTGACTTTGAGCACCTGCCCCTCCAAAGGTCTCTGCACGGCCCTGCAGGCGAAGGTTCATTATGAGAGGGCTACTTCTTAGTTTTTATGAACCAGCTGGGTCAGTCCAGCTAACAGCCACACAGGCATTTATTAACAAGATATTCGACTGTATTTTGTCTCTTTAGCTTAGAACCAGAAAAGTTTGATGAAACAGAGACAGTTGAAGCGTTAAGCCTTCTGCTCGTCCTGCTGTAACATCGGTCTAACTTTCATAATGGTAAAGCCCTTTGGAGGCTAAATAGATATGGAATGCTAACATCTGGATAGTTTGCAGATGTTACAGGCCTCAGGATGAGTTAGCTGTTTTGTACAGGAAAGGTACAGACAAGAGCCGTCAGTTGTGTTCGTTCCTCTGTCCGAGGGCCGCCTGGCGCAGCTCGCTGCAACTACGCCCTCTTGTGGTGGAGTTGGGGAAACGCACCTTATTAAAACCCAAATAGATCCTGGCACCAGCCTTTCACAGAATGCTGCAAGAAACTGAGGAAAATGGCAGACTTCCCAAAAATATGAATTCTGCTAACATTAGTCTCTTATTAAAACCAGGCAAGGACCCGGTATTTCCTACCAGTTATCGTCCCATTTCTCTGATCAATGTTGATATCAAAATAATTTGTAAAGCCCTCTCAAAAAGATTAGAGAAGGTAACTCCTCTCATAATACATCCGGACCAAACTGGTTTTATAAAAGGAAGGCATTCATCCACAAATTCACGCAGATTATTTAATTTAATAGATTATTCTTACAGTAAAAACATTGAAACTGCAATTCTGTCTCTAGATGCTGAAAAAGCTTTTGACAGAGTAAACTGGAGATTTTTATTTGCAACTTTGCATAAATTTGGTTTTGGAAACCGTTTTATAAATTGGCTAAAAATTCTATATAGTTCCCCAACAGCATGCATCAGGACAAATAACCAAACATCCTCTAGCTTTTATCTTCAGAGGGGCACCAGGCAAGGATGCCCACTTTCCCCCTCACTATTTGCTATTTTCATAGAACCTCTAGCTGCAGCGATCAGGCAAACTACTGGTATTAAGGGTATAAAATGCAAGAACATAGAACATAAAATCAGTCTTTATGCAGATGATGTGTTACTTTTTCTCCAGCATTCACAAACCTCCCTCTCTCAGGTTATTGAGTTGATAAACTCCTTCTCAAGGGTTTCAGATTATTCTATAAATTGGCTAAAATCTACAGCTCTTCCAATAAATTGCTCTTTTAACAATTCCCTTACTACACAACTGCAGTCAGGGAATATTACATATTTGGGTATCAATATTTCTCCTAGACTGGCAGATTTAACGAAAAATAAATCACATCCCACTTTTAAAGAAAGTTGGGGATGATCTTGCAAGATGGAAATCTCTAACCATATCTCTTATGGGAAGGGTAACTTCAATTAAAATGATGGTTTTGCCTAGAATTAATTATTTATTCTCAATGATTCCAAATAAACCATCATCTGATTGGTTTAGATCCCTAGACTCCTTTATCTCTAAATTTCTTTGGAAGGATAAACCCCCACGCATCAGCTTAAAAACATTACAGAAGACCAAAGATAAAGGAGGACTAGAGCTGCCTAACTTCTATCATTACTTCTTGGCCAATAGGTTACAATACATCTCAAAATGGATAAAACATAACCCTCTTGATGAATCCTGGTTAGACGTAGAACAGACATTATGCAACAATATAATGATTTCGGATCTTCCATTCATTAGTTCAAACATAAAACGCCATATATGCTTCAAGAGCATCAATGTGAGCTCCTCTCTGACAGCATGGTGGGAGTTTCTTAAAATGATACAGTCTTCACTAATCCCATGCAAACGTACACCCATCTGGAACAACCCTGACATCCTACAACATAATAATATGATAAACTTTCCGGGTTGGGGGTGTAAAGGAATCAAATACCTGGAACACATATATGAGGAGATAGACTTCATTCCATTTAACAGATTAATAATACAATATGGGATGGACAAGACTAAATTTTTGGAATATCAACAAATTAAATCTATAACAAAACATAAATTTAAGTTTAATAAAACTAGGTTGGAAATACCATCAAGGGTATTAGAGTTCCTTAATCTTCAACCTCCCAAATTACTGTCAAAAATCTACAGGGCATTGTCTAACATAGACGAATCAATATCCCTTCCCATTGTGAAATGGGAGACGGATCTGTCAGTCAACTTTGACCAAAACCTTTGGTCCCAGATATGTTTAAGAACTTTTAAAATGCTTAAAAATCCTAATTTACAATTGATACAATATAAAATTCTTCACAGAGTACACTATACAGGTCAACGGATGTTCAGAATGGGTTTTGCATCATCTAGCACTTGCTCGCAATGTACAGGCAATATACCTGATAATTACATCCATGCAATTTGGTTCTGTCCACCTGTCCAGAGGTTCTGGCACCTGATATGTGAAGACTTGTCAAAGTGTCTGAAATGTAAAATACCACCCTCTCCATCAGTTTGCTTACTAGCCCATATAGATGACATGACCTTTGAGACAAAGTCAATTCACATGATTTGCACTGCCTTATGTATTGCAAAGAAAACTATACTTTTAAATTGGAAGAAAAAAAAAATTCTTTGCATTAACCAATATAGAGACCTTTTGTTGGATCATATCAGTCTTGAGACAGCCTCTGCCTCCAAATTAGATCATTCTCTCTGGGCTCCTTTGATCGGTTCCATTACCTAGTGGGGGTGGGGAGTAGCCCCCGATCGCACCCTATGGGGCATGGTGGCCGGTACAATAGCATTTATTGTTTTCACGGTAAAAGGGGTGGTGTATAAAATGTAACTGTAACATATTGTATAATAAAATAAAAAAAAAGGAAAAAAAAAAAAAAAAAGAAAGGAAAGGGATAAAGAAGAAAAAAGAAGAAGAAAAAAAGGTCCTCCATTAGGGGGGGGGGGGGGGTTATAAAAAAAAAGAAGAGAAAAAAAAAAAAACACATTTAAATCTGGCCTTTTGCAGAGAAAAATACACCATAATTATCACCTGGTTCAGGTGTCCTGTGTAGCAGGAGGGTCGTTCCACTGGAAACCGTCCGATACAAACGATTGGTTGTGGAATGTACGTTTAGCTATTCCACATCCGAACAGACCTTTCAGTAACACGTAACTTCATGACCGACCTCAGCATCTGTTGATGTAAAAAGCATCTGTGATGCTACGGGGGTCTGCAGAGTGAAAACTGACACCACTGAAGCCCAGAACTGTGACCCCCTGAAAACATTTGGGGTGTTTCATAAAAGAAAACTAGGGCTGGGCAACGATTCAAATATTTAATCTAATTAATCACATGATTTCCCTGATTAATCACATTTGTACGCAAAATCCAAAAAATTAATCCAAAAGTAGTGTATAGCTTTTAGCATTTAGCTTTATTTTAAATGTGCTGCCATATGAATGAAAGTGCCATGACATTTGTTGTGCAAACACACTTTTAACATCAGCATCTTTCTGTAGTTTTTCTGTAGAAGCCTCGCTCCACTGTCTGTTTCCTTGAATGACTTGCTGCTATCAGTTGTGTGTTTTGCCTTTAAGTGATATTTTAGACTGGAACTACTACGCTGAGAAGACAATTCAACTTGCCAGTGCTTACAGATGACTTTGGTTCTGTCGACTCCGCCGTCTGGAAGAACTTTAACATGAAAATGGCCGAGTAAAAGTTCCGTACCCTTCTCCATGTTTGGTGGATCCACCGATTACTTTCTTTTCCGGTTCCACAGCAGACAGCAGCAGACTTTTACAAAATAAAAGCCTGTGAGCAACAGACTTTTACAGAATAAAAGCCTGTGAGCAACAGACATTTACAAAATAAAAGCCTGTGAGCAACAGACTTTTACAAAATAAAAGCCTGTGAGCAACAGACTTTTACAAAATAAAAGCCTTTGAGCAACAGACTTTTACAAAATAAAAGCCTGTGAGCAACAGACTTTTACAATAATAAAATAAATAATAAAACAGGGGTGGTCTGTGGTGTAGTGGGTTGAGCAGGCGCCCCGTGTACAGAGGCTATAGTCCTCGCTGTGCTGCGTGTTGTTCCCCCTCTCTCTGCCCCCTGCTTCCTGTCTCTCTGAACCTTCCTATCAATCAAAGGCACATAAGCCCCCCCCCCACAAAATTTAAAAATAAATACAGAAAAAAAACCTGCGTTAATGCACGATTAAATATTTATCAGCGTTAAATAACTAACGAGTTAACGCGATAATAACGAGTTAACTCGCCCAGCCCTAAAAAAAAGCTAATGTTGCAAAAGTAAAGCTGAAGTTCAGAGCAGACGCTTCCGAAGTGAAGAGCCGAAGCAGCACAGTGGGGAACGTGCCCGTCCCAACTTTATTTAAGAAAGCTTGTTGACATCAAAGTAAACTGAGCATAAAAACATATTTGGAGTATTTTCCACCAAATGTAGGTTTTAAAGGGGTGTACGCAGTCAGAGGCGGGCCTCCTCAGGGGGGCTCCAGCTGTTTTAATGTGACATCAGTCATCAGAGGAAGAAAGTTAATGTCACTGATGTGGCAGAAGAGCTCAGAGACATCAGTTCTGTGGGGAGGTGACGGTTTCCCCCAAAGTGAGAAAACAAACACATTAAATCCAGAATAAAGTCATATACACATCAATAGGATCTATGTATTCAGAGGAGTCAGGTTATTCCAGGCTGAAGACAAACCTATTTTCAGCTGCATTTGAATAAAGCTCCAAATCTGAAGCTCGAGTTTCAAAACTTAAAGGGATAGTTCGCCTCTTTTGACATGAAGCTGTGTAACATCCCATATCAGCAGCATCATTTCTGAACATCTTCTTACCCCCTGCTGCGTCCTGTGAGCAGAGTTCCAGCCTCGTTTTGGTGTTGATGAAGGTAGTCCGGCTAGTTGGCTGGGGTTTAAAAAATAAAGCCTTTTGCTTCTCAGAACAATATGCGTTCAACAGAGTAATACATTTGCATCACAAAATGGTTCTCCAGGAAAAAGTCAGACCTCACAATCTCTTGGCCCTATTTTCTCTCCCTTCGTATCACTGTCTGCTGCCGCCTGCCGACAGCCGCGCCTGTTACAGTGTTTGCTGCTCGGTCTACACAGCAGGCTGGTAAAAATAATCAGACCCGGCAACTTTAATCTTCTCACTTAGGGCAGACATGAACTCCCTCAGATAAAGTCTGTGAACCTCGAGGTTGGTACGTTTCCATAGGCGCTCAGTAATAAACAATCATTTAAAAAGTTTTCCCAAAAACAATTTATTATTTTCTTTTCTGGTGAAAGGTAGTTTCATATAACAGAGACATGTTAAATATTACTGTCACAGGAAATGATCATCATCTGAATTATTGAGCAGGTTTAGATTCTGCTCACTTTGGTATATTTAATCAGATACAGGCACCAAACACAGAATAAAAGGTGGGATTTATTTCTTCAAAACTTAACCAAACTCTCAACTCTGAGGTTATATGTTTTTTCTTTTACTTTGTAACAACTTTTTGTGGGTCTCCGTGCACTTTCAGGACCTCGGGTGGTTTCATCTGGCAGGAGCTCAGCTTTTAATGTCACATTTTACACATTTATCACATTCAAAAGGCAAAAAAGAAAACAGATTTCAGCAAATATTTATCTAACAGCTATCACCATGAAATTTACACAGATGATTACACCAACAAGAGTGATCAACTTTCAGATTTGAACTTAAAAAGAGGAGATTCTATAAACATGAACTAATTTCTAAGAACTTATTGAATGAACACAGGTTGTGAAGTAATAACATCTCTAAAGTGTAGCACCGGTTTTTGTTTTGTCTGCAGGTTCACCTCACAGTGTCAGAACTATAGATCTCCTGAATGATGAGCAGGAACAGCTCATTTTTATTCTCAGTTCCACCACAGGAGCATTTCATCCGTCTTAAAATTACATCTCCTGCAACAAAAAGACAATTCTGTGCATCATCAGAAGGACCCAAAACTCTTCTGAATGTCATGTAACAGGTAGGGTCAGTGGTCCCTTTCTGATTTCATGTCACCTCTTTTAATAAATCCAACCACACATTACTAGACACTTGACTCAATTAACTTTGTCAGAATAAAGTCTCTTTACTCTGGATTTTAGTTGGACTCTCTGTAGCCATACACTACATCCAGCAGGGCTCTGAGATCCAAGGACTCAGGTCAGCTGGTCCAGTCCAGAGTCCAGACTAAACATGGAGAAGCAGCATTTAGCTGTTATGCTGCAAACAAGTGGAACAAACTGCCAGTGGAGATTAAACTTTCACCAAATGGAGACATTTTTAAATCCAGGTTAAAAACATTTCTGTTCTCATGTGTCTATGCATGAAATCTGCACGATATCTTTGAATTTATCTGGACTGTTGCTGGTTTTTAAATTCATTTAAATGATTTTATTTGTTTCTCTTTATATTCTTTTATGTATTTTAATGCTTCTTCCACTCCCTGCTGCAATGCTTTTATTTTATGTGAAGCACTTTGAATTGTTCTGTACATGAAATGTGCTATATAAATAAATTTGATTTTGATTTGATTTGATTTGATCGAAAAGTAATTCCATCCACAAAAGTCAATAAGAGACTGCATCTAAGGAATGAAACAGTTAAATATCTGACTGTCAAAACGCATTCTTTACCTCGACCACACCCTGCAAACCAAGTTTTTATTTTAACCTCAAACAAGACATTAAAGCTATGGTTGGTAATCCTGTTCAGAAACACATTTTGTAATACTGGGTGAAATGGTCCGTCTATCCTGAGAGAAATCTATACAAGATGTATTTAGAGAAAGGGACGAAAATAATCAGACCTCTGTGTCAGCTGTAGGACTGAGAAAAAGCTGACCAATCCGAGATCAGCACCCCGCTGATCTCGGATTGGTCGCCTACAAAAAACCAATCAGATGCCTCTGCTTTCTGCCTACGCCCCCCTCTGTCGGCTCCCTCCTCCGCGCGAGTGGGACATGTCGGCAGAGTCCCAGCGTCAGATGCGCGTTCAAGTTTGTGGGGGCGTGGCTTTGGATGAAGCACTGACGGAATGGGGAGGGGGGGGTGGAGCTTAGAGGAGGGGCCACTTTCGAATCTTGCTAGCTCTCTAGGATTACCTACCATAGCTTTAAGGGAATAAATGACACCACTAAATTTGTCACTAAGGTTTTCCTTTTGCTTCTGGGACCGTTCACCTTTGGATCACGAGCTGCAGTCTGGCAACTTCTCCACCAGATCGTTCCTTTTCATTTTCTTAAAGACCTTCTTGGCCACCATCAAAGACTGATGTGTGTAGGCCCTCAGCATCAGATCCACCACGTCTAAAGTCTCTGCCTTCTCCAGTCTGCTTGCTGGGATTGGTGGGCAGCCTGAAAGAACTTTGTTCTTTAGGAACCACTTGAATTCTTGAAGCTCTTGTTTTTTCAGCTCTTCAAGCAGTTCCAAAAGCCGCTCTCCGTCTGTTTTGACTGTTGCTGCCTGAAGGATACCAGCCAAACAAGCACAGGCATATGGTTTGACCATAAATCACCAAAAAAAATGAAAATACTGAATTATTTTCTTCCGGTTTGTTCTTAAATGACAGCTGATGTTACTCACTTGCATCAGTGCAGGCAGCTGTTCACTTAGGTTCTCTGAGGAGAAAACAAATAAAAGATGACAGATTATGCTGATAAAGACTTATAATAAAAATGTATTTACAACAAAATGATCAATTAACCAACCAATCAATGCCTCTCTAGGACCAAACTCCATATTAGTGTAATACATTTTGAAGCTAATTCAGATGCTTTGCCGGATAAAATGACAAATCTTACAGATGCCAGGTCACACCAGTGGTTGCTTTTTAATGTTATTTTCATGGCAGAAGGCAATAAAATGTGTTGTGTTTGTACTCAGTCAACCATAGTGTGTGAGGGAAGAAACTCCACTCTTTAACAACAGTGGAATCTAGAACAACGTTTTTGTCCTAGATTCTAGATTTGTTTGATGTGAGCTAAGGTTTTTAAATCTGTGTTTGATGTTCTGTTTCTGGTCTGCCTGAGGCCGTCTTTAAGATTAGTCACTAGTCAAGGAGTAGACGAAGGCTGATAATTGATTGACTTGCGAACAGAAAAAGTTTGAAGGTGGAATCAATAAGCTTTTCAAGAAAACTCTGAAAAGTAAATTCCAGTTCTATAAGGGGCACATTTTAAATATATGTTTATATCATTTTATATTTTCTTTCCTCTTGCGTCATCTGTTGGGGCAGCAGCATCAGAACCAGGGACCTAAAAAGACTCAACAACCTGAGAAGGAAGGCTGGTTCTGTTCTGGGGACGGCTGTGGAACCTCTGGAGACAATAATGCAAAGAAGGATTTTGTATAAAATCAAGAGAATTATGGACAACGCTGAACATCCTCTCCATGAGACTGTTATCGGAAAACAGAGTCTCTTCAGTCAAAGGCTTCTTCAGTTTGGATGCAAAATTCAAATTCAAATTCAAAAGTACTTTATTTATCCCAGAGGGAAATTAAATGTTGATGTAGCTCAATTAAATCAAGGAGTTATTATAGATGCTGATGGCTGTGGGCAGGAAAGATTTCCTGTAGCGGTCCGTTTTGCATCCAAACTGAAGAAGCCTTTGACTGAAGAGACTCTGTTTTCCGATAACAGTCTCATGGAGAGGATGTTCAGGGTTGTCCATAATTCTCTTGATTTTATGCAAAATCCTTCTTTGCATTATTGTCTCCAGAGGTTCCACAGTCGTCCCCAGAACAGAACCAGCCTTCTTTATCAGGTTGTTGAGTCTTTTTAGGTCCCTGGTTCTGATGCTGCTGCCCCAACAGATGACGCAAGAGGAAATGACGCTCTCAACAACAGACTTGTAGAAGATCTGCAACATCTTGTTGCAAACCTTGAAGGACCTTAGCTTCCTCAAGAAGTACAGTCTGCTCTGTCCTTTCTTGTAGATGGCTTCACTGTTGTGTCTCCAGTCCAGTCTGTTGTCCACATGAACACCAAGGTATTTATATTCCTCAACCACCTCCACTTCTTCTCCCATGATGGAAACAGGGTTTGATCTGACCCTGTTTCTCCTGAAATCTACAATCATCTCCTTTGTTTTGTTAACATTCAAGATGAGATGATTGTTCCCACACCATGCCACAAAGCGGTCCACCAGCTCTCTGTACTCAGCTTCTTGTCCATCTCTGATACACCCGACAACTGCAGAGTCATCTGAATATTTCTGTAGATGACAGGAGTCTGACTTGTACTGGAAGTCTGAAGTGTACAGAGTGAAAAGGAATGGTGAGAGTACAGTCCCCTGTGGTGCTCCTGTGCTGCTGATCACCTGGTTAGACACACAATTCTTCAGTCTGACAAACTGTGGTCTGTTTGTCAGGTAGTCATTAATCCAGGTGATTGTTGAGGCCTCCACCTGAGGCTACGTGCCAACGACAACGATAACGACAGATAAACGCAGAACATTTCGACAGATGTGCCTATCTTTCACACGGCGACGGCGTTTTTAGGAGTTCAAAACGGAGAAAACGCAAACGCCCTCCAGAGTGGAGATCTTGAAAACGATCCAACCTCTCATCGCCGTATGAACAGTTCAAAACGCAGAAGTGCGTTTTTTGCACACGTTTCTTTCTGCACGCGCATCTGGAAGCAGCCAACTGACGTTCTAGCGGCAAATTTGAGCCTGGTATATGAGAACAATATGGATGAACGTTTAGCAGTAGCCGCGTTAAATACCATGAATGAATCATGCCAACAAATAAATGGCGAGACTCTTGACCGAGAGTCACTTACATCATATGAGACGATACCAGCGTATATTGGACATTATTAACGCACCGGAGGAGACCCGACGAAGTGAGAGACGAGTGTGGACGAGGCCAGGGAGAAGCTCCGAATGGTGGGATAACTTGCATACTACATCGGCAAACTGCCAGTTTTATGAGTTTTATACGTTTTCACTGTTCCCATGGATGGACAGATATCCAACCCCAAAACGCTCGTGTGAACGCAGATAAATTGTGGAGAAAAAAACGGACATCTGCGTTTATGCTTCAGAGCGTTGTCGTGGGCACGTAGCCTGAGTCTTCTGGAGTTTTAGACGAAGCTGATCAGGCTGGATTGTGTTAAATGCACTGGAGAAATCAAAGAACATGATCCTCACAGTGCTGCCTGCTTTGTCCAGATGACAGTGGGTTTGTTGAAGCAGGTGTATGACTCCAACTCCAACTCCATGGCGATAAGCAAACTGCAGGGGGTCCTGATATGTGCTGGTTTGCTTACACAGGTGGGTCAACAGGAGTCTCTCCAGGACCTTCATGATGTGGGATGTCAGGGCAACAGGTCTGTAGTCATTGATGACTGAAGGATGAGTTTTCTTTGGTACCGGAACCAGACAGGATGTCTTCCACAACAGTGGTACCTTCTCTTGGGTCAAGCTAAGGTTGAAAATGTGTTGCAGAATCCCACAGAGCTGCTCTGCACAGGCTTTCAGGACTCGGGGGCTGACACCATCTGGACCTGCAGCCTTGTTCCGGTTCAGTCTTTCCAACTGCCTCTTCACCTGACTTATAGAAACAGAAAAGTGGGAGGGGGAGGCAAAGGGGACAGCAGCATCTCCTGATTGGGTTGAAGACAAACTAGTGGAAGCAGAAGAATCCATGACTGAGGTGGAGGTGGAGATGTTACAGGAAAGCTGTGGGTCAGAGGAGGGTGGGATGTCTCTTTGGCTGGGAACAGGAGGGGAGGATGGTGAACTTGTTCCTGAACTGAACCTGTTGAAGAATGTGTTCAGCTCATTTGCTCTGTCCAGACTTCCATCCATCCGATCCTCCCTCTGCTTGAGGCCTGTGATCTTCTTCATTCCTGACCACACATCTCTGATATTGTTCCTCTGCAGTTTACTCTCAAGCTTCTTTCTATACACCTCCTTGCTCTCTCTGATCTTGACTTTGAGCTGCTTCTGTATACTCCTCAGTAACTCCCTGTCTCGCTCCCTAAAGGCTCTTTTTTTCTTGTTCAATAGTTCCTTTAGCTCACTGGTGATCCAGGGTTTGTTATTAGGGAAGCATCTCACTGTTCTGGTGGGGATGGTGTTGTCCACACAGAAGTTTATATAGTCAGTCACACACTCAGTCATGGCATTAATGTCCTCTCCATGTGGCTTACAAAGAGAAATCCAATCGGTTGCATCGAAACAACCCTGTAAGGCTTCTTCAGCTTCATGTGACCACTTTCTAACAGTCCTTTTTGTGACAGGTAGTCTCTGGACAAGGGGTTTATATGCTGAACAGAGAAAAACAAGGTTGTGATCCGATTTACCCAGGGGAGGTCTTGATTTGGAAATGTATGAATCCTTGACATTTGTGTAAAACAAATCCAATGTCTTGTTTTCTCTGGTAGATTTGAATTTGAATATCTGCTTAGAACTCTTTGGAGTTATCCGAGACCTCAGTATAAAGACATTTTGAGAAGAAAATTCAAATTCGTTCATGAATTGGCCACAGGAGCTATTATAAAGAGGTCACAGGGAGGCTGATAAAGTACACGTCAGCGTCTGTTGCTTTGGTCCTTAGAGACCATATCACAAGGCTTATAGAGAAAAACACATTTTGTATTTCATATATTACCTACACCAATATCTCCTGAAAAATTTTAAGTCTAAATGAAAGAAATTGATAATTTAAAACTGTGAGGATTTGAACGGTGACTGACAAAACTCTGACTGACTTGGGGTGTGTGTAACTGGGTTGTCTCTGTCTTTGTCTCTGTCATTGTGTGTGAAATCCTGCTGTGTTATGGGAATCTGAAAAAGTTATTTTGTGTAAAAAAAAAAAAAAAAAAAAAATCAAGAGTTCCAACAAGATTCATCTCATCCCTGACTCTCTGCATTTTGAGTCCTTATTATTATTATCTATGAGTAAAACACACACACATAGCTTTGGTGAATATAATCGAAGTTCCATACACATTCGCGCATAGAGTTAACACAACGTCTTACATATATAATCTTAGGCTAAATAAAAGATAAAGTGAGTGCAGAGCCACTCAGATTTGCTTCATTGTTATAATTGCCCCAGTGATAGTTGTTGAAATAAGGTGTTGCTACAGTGATGAGCTGTGAGTTTTAAATGCTGTGTGTTGATTTCTTTAAACGTTGTGAAGCTTTATTGAGGGCGTCCTATTATTATTGAATTCTTTCCAGGACCACTGTGATTGTTTTGGGTTTTTAAATTCTGTTTTCAACAGGCTAGTTGGAGGTGTTTGGGTTTCAGGAGGGAGAGCGAGGTGCTGCGGGTGCACGCCGGGTGTCCGCCGTTTGTCCTTGACAGTCTTATGCTGTGTCCACTCTCACAAATGTTTGTGTGTAATCACATTTTCTTTCCTCTTTTTCTCCAGAGCACTTTATGGTTGAACTGTAATACTTATTAGTGTTCTTTAGGTAATGTGCTAATTCCAGAGTTGTTATCAGTCGAGTAAATGAGGGTTTCGCGATTCTTAGGAGAGAGGTTCTGCTTCTAAGCCATTTGTTTGTCACACCATTCGACGTGATTTTTGACATTCCTGATAAAGAAAGTTTTTCGCTTATGCATCGTTTCTGTATTTTGTGTTTTGTATTTCTCCCTGTCCACAGCGTGTTAAATTGTATTTCTTTCTCTTTCTTAAATTGTTACGAAGTGTGACAAAGCGCCATTTTGAGTTGAAGAATAGGGTGTGTTTCAATTGTTATGTCTTGTTAATAAGATTACAGATTGGGAGGAGTTAATAAGAGCCTGGGAGGCAGGCTTAGAGGTGTGTTCATATTTTATTGGTCAAAATTTTCATATGTTATTGGTCAGAATTTACGTAGCTGTGACGTGCATTGTATCATCTGGATTGGTGGAGAGACATTATGTATGGATCTGATCGGAAGCATCTGGGTAGAGCAAAAGTTGGGGCAACGCCTTTGGTTTGAAGATGTTAAGATTTCTGACACTAATGAGCATCCAGGTGTGCCGACGGCATCGGTTCAGGAGAACAAAGCCTGGAGATGTTGGAAGGGATCCCACAAACAGGAGAGGCTGGAAGGGTCCCGTGATGGAGCCACCCCGCAGGGAAGTAGCCAGCCTGGGTCAGATGAGTATGATGCAACAATACACACCCACTCAGACCATGCCACGCCACAAACTTTGCCAGCAATACACACTAGAGCTAGTCGTGAAGAGGTTTCTGTTGAGTTTGCATTTAAGTTCATGGGAATAAAGGATGGTGAGGAAGTGTGAGGAGGTGTGGATCATGGGTCCGGAGGAGGAGACGACCAAATCACCGCCTCTGGACGCCACAACTAAGGGGCAATCTGGTAAGATCATGTTGTCCTCGGGTCAGAAGAAGTTGTTCACAATGGTTGTAAGGATAGAAAGATTTCTCGTGGAAGTCTAGGGGGACTTGATACCATTAGCACTACAGGACAGAATAATCATGTTAATCCAAGAACAGACGGAGTGTACATGCAGAGGGAGACAGGAAAACAGTGTAACTGTGGAAGATGGTTTAAGGCAGATAGATGGGCATGGTACACTACAAGAAAACTGACAGCGACGGAGTGTCTCATATGCGCAGACGCTCCAGGAGCATTGCCTGTTGTTGTTCCAGAACCACACACCTTCAGGGACTGTGCGGTGGGCCAGCAACGGGAGTGCAGAGAAGGTAGGTTTACACCGCAGAAGGATAAATGGTTATTGTTTAAGCTTCCTATGTGTGGTATTAAGTGCAGATTGATGTTTGGGCCAAATAAATTACTTATTTGTTTTCAAAAAGGGCCATGAATTGGAGTCTTCTTGTGCTGAATTTAATCTTAGTACAACACAGGATGGGCCTCCTACTGATTATAAAGTAGACCACGATAGTGAGTTTGAATGCTTTACAAGTGATGGATTTAATAATGTCAGTGGAACTCACGTAGGTAACACTACTGTTAAATGCAATGTCACATGGGCTTTATCTTGGTTTCCACACGCAAATATGAAACCAATATTTATCAGGACACCTGTGTGGTTTGAAAATCCGGTTCCTTTGGATCGAAAATGTGGAAATATAGAAATGACAATTCTAACTCTATATCTTTTTGGGGATCAGACACACCCGATGGCTGATAGTTACTGGATGTGTGGAGATGATGTTTTGTTAAATGTGTTACCCAACAGGTGGATAGGTCTTTGTGCACTTGTGAGGATGAAGACATCGATGTTAGTGTATGACAAGGTAATCGAGATGCTAGGAGTGGATAAGCACGTTTACTTGGATGCAATAGGGCAGCCGAGAGGGATTCCTTTTGAGTTCAAAGCACACAGTGAGATCGCAGCTGGATTTGAGTCTATTTTGCCGTGGATCACAATTAACAAAATGTGGAGTGGATTGTTCTTAACTACACGAGTGAAGGGCTTGCAGCTTTAAATCAGAGAACTGAAAGAGGAGCTGAAGAGTGATGCTGGTGGGAGGGAATGGTGGTGGACTGGTCTGGATGGGATTTTGGGATAAGGGGGAGCAATGACAGTTAAAGCGGGTATAGCTATATTGTTGATATCGATAATGATCTCCCTATTGGTGTGTTGCATTATACCCATTCTGAGAAGGTGGTTGCTGCAAGTGATGTTCAAACGAACAGTGGAAGAAACCAGGAGGCAGATGACCATGCGAGACCAGGTCTGAGGACCAACGCATGGGAGAGCGGGTCAACGAATGAAGCTTATCAATGGACGGTTCACAAGATTCTTTCCTCGGGTGTGGAACCAAGTATAGCCTGACAGGGAGAGGAAATGGTAAAGACCTCTTTCATGGGAGCGAAGTACTAGCAACCTCTCCTCCCAGAGTTAGCTTAGCAGTTCCAGACCCAGCCGGACGGATGTTCGGCCAGAAGCAGACGACGCAAGAGTACGGGAGATGGGACGGGACTGGAAGAGCTGCATTACATTGCATTATTTTACTCTTGTTGTTTGATCATTCATAATTTTCTGTATTGTACTTGGTACAAAACTGTGATTTATTCATTTGATGATGCTTGTGTATTCATTCTATGTTTATTATCAATCAGAACTAATCACTCATATGTCCATTGCCAGTTGTGTCAGTCAACTGTTCGGAGTGCGACCGTTGGTACTGAAAGAGTAATTCAGTGGTCGGTCGCCAAGTGGGGTGGGGCCGTAGGAGAGTTTTCCCAAGATAAGAACGTGAGTTACGGAAGTAGCAGCCGGTGGGTTTTTCCGCTCCTATGCACTGCGAACAGTGGACAGGTGTGATGGCAATGTTAAAAATTTGTATTATTGTTGAATTCAGTATCATTTAATGTGATTTGGGTACATATATATTCCTTTTCATTTATTCAATATGTTCCCTTTGACTTAGAATGTAGAATTATTCGAATAATTTAGTGTTGATTATGTTAATTAATTATTAATTAATTATGTGGGATGATTTTCTTTCCTTTTAGATTATTTCTTTATTAAATCACTGATAAGTGATTTCAGGGGGGACTATGTGGGAGAGAACTGTCATGACATGGCCTAATTACATCGTGTGCTTTGTTGTTCGGTTCATATGAATATTGTTTAAGATTAGAATGAGCTTGTTTACAATAATGGCGAAAGCCAGGCGCCTCCAGAGAGATTGGGGCTTGAGCCACGTACGCATTGTATGATACAGAACGGTATAAAGGAGTGTCACAAATTGAGGTCAGAGGGAATTTTCCGGACATCTGTATGCACATGTTTCTGTGACGGTTTGTTCAAATAAAACTTCCCCATGAGAGGCTGACCGCGGCGGATTCGACTCCTTTTCTCCACAACACTGCCAGTTTGGGAGGCAGAGCCTTCAGTTATCAGGCCCCTCTCTGTGGAACCAGCTGCCAGTTTGGGAGGCAGAGCCTTCAGTTATCAGGCCCCTCTCTGTGGAACCAGCTGCCAGTTTGGGAGGCAGAGCCTTCAGTTATCAGGCCCCTCTCTGATGGAACCAGCTGCCAGTTTGGGAGGCAGAGCCTTCAGTTATCAGGCCCCTCTCTGTGGAACCAGCTGCCAGTTTAGGAGGCAGAGCCTTCAGTTATCAGGCCCCTCTCTGTGGAACCAGTTGCCAGTTTGGGAGGCGGAGCCTTCAGTTATCAGGCCCCTCTCTGTGGAACCAGCTGCCAGTTTGGGAGGCAGAGCCTTCAGTTATCAGGCCCCTCTCTGTGGAACCAGCTGCCAGTTTGGGAGGCAGAGCCTTCAGTTATCAGGCCCCTCTCTGTGGAACCAGTTGCCAGTTTGGGAGGCGGAGCCTTCAGTTATCAGGCCCCTCTCTGTGGAACCAGCTGCCAGTTTGGGAGGTAGAGCTTTCAGTTATCAGGCCCCTCTCTGTGGAACCAGCTGCCAGTTTGGGAGGCAGAGCCTTCAGTTATCAGGCCCCTCTCTATGGAACCAGCTGCCAGTTTGGGAGGTAGAGCTTTCAGTTATCAGGCCCCTCTCTGTGGAACCAAACTTTCCTTTCTGATAAAGCTTATAGTTAGGGATGGCTCAGGTGACCCTGAAACATCCCATAGTTAAGCTGCTATAGGCCCAGACTGCTGGGGGGCCTCATCTGTCACACCTTTCCTCACTTTACTCTCTTTTTCCCCTGTTTAATTTCTCAAATGATATTATGTACATGTGACATTATTGTGGTCATTAACTCGTGTTTTCCTGTTCCAAAAGGTATCCTTTGAATGGTGTTACAGTGGGTTTTTCCCTCTTTTCTGTCTTCTCAAACCCCAGCAGGTGGAGGCGGATGGCCACCCTTCCTGGTTCTGGTTCTGCCAGAGGTTTCTTCCTGTTCAAAGGGAGTCGTTTCTCTCCACAGTCGCCTCAGGCACGCTCAGGACGGGAGATTGGACTGAAGACGAGTTTCGGTGCAATCTGTTGGTTTCCTTAGCTGGGAAAGTGTTTTGGAATTTGGCGCTATATAAATGAACTGAATTTAATTTAATTTAATTGATGGTCACAGTCAGCGTGAGAAGGATTCAGTCGCTCAGAAGGGTTTTATTTTGATCCATTTGAACACGATCTGATTTTGTAGCCTTTTTCCAGCCTGACCAACATGAACGACTTGTTTTCTGAGCTCCTTTAAACTCTCCTCTCTTCATACCACGACACCCTTCTGCAAACGTGTTTTGAAAGTCAGGCTTTTTCAGATCCCCGTCACTTCCACCCATTAAATTTAGTTTAATGATCAGATCCTGGAGCAGTGACAATGAGGAGCCCATCAGTGCACCTACCTTCTGCCTCTGTCTTTCCTCCAGCTGCTTCAGCTAAGGCTCTCCCAACTGAAGCGAAGGAAGAGAAAAGTGTGTTCATTTACTGCATCCCTGGTACAAAAAGACGAGCCAGATCAGACTCTTTATGAGCTGGACTTTGATCAGTCAGAAGCTGATAACTTACCATCAGCCATGCTGCTGATGCCTGTGGCTCCTCCTGAGGACCCTGCAGCTGAAAGCAAAAGATAAAACACTTCACCAATGTTTTCCTCTTCCTTACTGCGTCAGGTCATTCAGATCCATCAGACAGGCTTCCACATGCAGATATG
Organism: Odontesthes bonariensis; assembly: GCF_027942865.1. Lineage (NCBI taxonomy): Eukaryota > Metazoa > Chordata > Actinopteri > Atheriniformes > Atherinopsidae > Odontesthes > Odontesthes bonariensis. Next base: position 39,203,288 of record NC_134510.1, read on the forward strand.
TAATCAGTAGGATTGATGTATCAGCATTAATCAGCAGACAGAATCTGTTCTGCAGCTTCAGACGGCTGCAGAGGTTTAATGAACCCAAACAGCATCAGCAAACTGAAAACAACTCTAACACACAGGCTGATTTTACTAACATTCCTACTTTAACCACATGATATATCAAAGCAGACATGCTCTCATCTCCAGGTGTTTCACTGAAAAGTTGAATTATTATTTGACTACATTTGCTTTTTGGTTTGATTCGTTGTGTTGTTGCTTTCATTTTGCTTCCAGTTTGTTGCCAACATGGTTCTGAGACGTCAAGTCACCAAATATCAACGCCTCCTTTTCCCTGCCTCATCTCAATGACCATTTTACTGTTTGTGTCTTCTCATGTAAAGCAAAAGAAAACTAAACCTCACAAGAAAATCCTGACTAACGTTCATCCGACTGGTTTGAGCCGACGTCCCAACAATCCAACTTTATTTGTTAAGCACTTTAAAAGAGCCACATTGGACCAAAGTGCTGTACAGGATGAATTAAAACATAAGAAATAAAAGGTTCATAAGAAATGGCAACAAAATAAAATAAAAGCCAAGTGTTAAAAACAGACACATCTGGAATATCTGGCGACTCTTTGTCGACCCTTCTACCTGCCCAGGGACTTTACTTCGGCCATCATTGTTTATATCCCACCACACGCAGATACAGACACCGCTCTCTGCATGACACCATTAACATCCCAGCAAACACCGGGACACCGCCCTCATCATGGCCGGGGACTTTTATTTATCTTTAGGGCTGGGCCAGTTAACTCGTTATTATTGTAAAAGTCTGTTGCTCACAGGCTTTTATTTTGTAAAAGTCTGTCGCTCACAGGCTTTTATTTTGTAAAAGTCTGTTGCTCACAGGCTTTTATTTTGTAAAAGTCTGTTGCTCACAGGCTTTTATTCTGTAAAAGTCTGCTGCTGTCTGCTGTGGAACAGGAAAAGAAAGTAATCGGCGGATCCACCAAACATGGAGAAGGGTACGGAACTTTTACTCGGCCATTTTCATTTTAAAGTTCTTCCAGACGGCGGAGTCGACAGAACCAAAGTCATCTGTAAACACTGCCAAGTTGAATTGTCTTCTCAGCGTAGTAGTTCCAGTCTAAAATATCACTTAAAGGCAAAACACACAACTGATAGCAGCAAGTCATTCAAGGAAACAGACAGTGGAGCGAGGCTTCTACATAAAAACTACAGAAAGATGCTGATGTTAAAAGTGTGTTTGCACAACAAATGTTATGGCACTTTCATTCATATGGCAGCACATTTAAAACTAGAAATGCACTCAGAGAGTGCAGACCTCCGCCAATGAAGCTTTGTTTTATAAGCGCATTTTTTTTATCCACCCATATATTGTACTGAATGGTCTGAAACGATTAACGTCGTAATCCACCACGTCCGAGAGAAAGCGATGCGTCTGCTTAAACTTGTGCATAGATTCAGCTGGCTCGTGGTCCGATTGAAAAGGTTTACAAAGTTAAGATGCTATCTTTCAGATGCGACTTCTCAGAAACGGCTTAAGCCTGGTTTATAGTCGGTAACGCAAGACGCAAAGCAAGACGCAAGAAGAAACGCAAGCCCTTGCGCGGTTGCAAGCCCCCCCTTGCGTGCTTGCGTGTCACCCTTAATTTTCTAAACTTCACGCAAGAGACGCAAGCCTACTACTTGAAAACGGCATACTCATCGATCTGACAGTATGCAGAGCGTTTACACACAGTGCACTTCACTCCTCCTGCCCGAGCCGAAATCAGCCGGCCTGAAAAGCTGATTTCCCTTAAGCTATAAACTCTGTAAATATATAACTTTAGCAACATTTGAAACATTTTCAGGCGAGAAAGTAGTCGTTTAGACCCCCAAGGTGTTGAAAATCTGACAAAATACCGGCTGTTTACAAGAAGAAGAAGAAGCATGAATCCACTCGAAGAGGTCCTGGCGGTGAATTTCCTTTCATCGTAGTAGGCTTGTCATTGAAAAAACCCGCTACTCCACCTACTGTCCTGGCGGTGAATCGCCACGCAGCACACGCAAGCGCCGGCAAAGCTAAATGAAGTATAAACGTCTCGAGCCATTAACATACGCGCAAGACGCAAGCGCAAGGGCAGTTAAAAGAAGTATAACTCAGCCTAAAGACGGCTTCCATTTGTGTTTACCTTCCCCCCTGCGCAGTTAAGGCTGATTCATACTCGGCGCAACCTCGCTTTGACCCATTCATACTAGCTGGTCGCAAATGGCGCAAACGGTCACGTGTCCCAAAATTCCGCCACGCCCCCCAGCGCAAGCTAGAAAATCCTCGCGCGGCGCGAGGGCGCGCACACAACTTTTTTTGTGACTTCGCGCGCGCTCCACCGGAAACAGCTGACCAAGAAAAAGAAAAAATGAACACTGCAGAGACCACGGTGACCGAGGGGATGCGCCTCTACAAACATCTGTACGACACGTCTATGAAGTTACACTGGGACAACGTTTGACAAAGTTCGTCTTGTTGCAAAGGACGAACAATCCACCATCTTTTCTGTTTTTGCCGCAGCCGCTTAGCTCTGAGATACATATACAGTTCTACACCCAGAGTAAATTCATTCCGCATCAGATGTGCCAGCCTCTGCTGACGTGACACCACAGGTGGCATTGTGTATGCTTTCTTCGTATGCTTTTCAGCTTGTTTCCTCAACAGTGACGCTCGCTGGTCTGGAGAGAACTGCAAATGTGACGCATTCGCGGCGCAAACTGCGCTTATGAGCTGAAGGAACTGTGAAGGGGCTGGCGCTTTCGATGACGTCATTAATGGTTCTCGAGCCAGAACAGTTGCGCGTTTGCGCCGAGTATGAATCAGCCTTAAGTGTAAGCTTTCCACCTGCGCACCCCCTCCTACCCCTCCCTCAACGACAACGAAACAACCAAGCCAAGCCACCTTGTGGCAGGTCGCAAGATTGCAGCGAACAGACGAACAGACGAACATCCAGACCAACAGACAAACTCGGGCGATCACATAACCTCCTTGGCGGAGGTAATAAAACTAAATGCTAAAAGCTATACACTACTTTTGGATTCATTTTTGGATTTTGCGTACAAATGCGATTAATCGTGATTAATCAGGGAAATCATGTGATTAATTAGATTAAACATTTTAATCGTTGCCCAGCCCTAGTTATTTTATTTATTTATAAGGCAAAGGTTATGCCGAACTGCTTCCAGCATGTGACATGCCCAACCTGTGGTGTTAACACGCTGGACCACCGCTAAAATACCCTCCATAAAGACGGCTACAAAGCCACAGCGATGCCGGCTTTCCACGCTGCCATCTTCCTCGTGCCGGAGCATAAACAGAAGCTTAGGGCGGTTGCTCCGGTTACCAGGGAGGTCAGCGGTTGGTCCGCCCAATCAGAGGCCACGCTGCAGGACGCGCTGAGTGACGTCAGTCTGTTTACGGAAGTGGCGACGGCTAAGCTGATGGATGACTGCGTAGACCTTCCCTAATCAGAAACCGTGGGTCGATGGAAAACTCCGCGGGGCTCTGAAGGCTCGAATAAAGGAGAGCAGAGCAGCTGGCCCACTCCACTGTCCCTCCCCGCTTCAATTCAATTCAATTCAGTTTTATTTATAAAGCGCCAAACTACAACAAATGTCATCTCAAGGCACTTAAATAGTTTAGTTCAATTCAAGCCGATTGGAGTCCAATTCATTGTAATCATAATTACAGCGGAGAGGCTGAGGAAGAGTTTCTTCCCTCAGGCCACCGGGACACTGAACCTTCAACCCACACTTTACTCTGTATATTTGTATTACTATTATTATTATTATTATTATTATTATTATTATGTGTGTTTAAGTCCAGGTTGAAGACACACCTATTTTCAGCTGCATTTGAATAAAGCTCCAAATCTGAAGCTTGAGTTTCAAAACTTAATCACTTTATAACTTCTGACTTTATCTGATTTTATCCATTGTTCTTATTTCTTTCTTTTTTGTTTAAAATTGAAATCATGCTTCTTATTTCTACTGTTTTAATGTATCTGTAAAGCACCTTGTAGTTGAATTGTGCCGTACAGATAAACTTGCCTTACTGTATACTTTCACAGGTCTATTTGTATTCTATCTTTCTGTTTTTATCTTTGTTTCATATTTTATTTTATTCTATACTGCACAGTTGTACACGGGAGCTCGTTGCAATTTCATTTCACTATGGGTGTACATCCACATGTGACAAATAAAACTCTGAATGTGGAATCTGTTCTGTATCTGCAGCATCTTACCCTCGACGGGACCAGATTTTGGATAGTCATCTGAAATGAAATACAAATAAAAACTCTTAGTTGATATTGTGGTTTGCATTCATGAGTGATGGATGAATGAATGAAATGAAGGTAGGAAATAAAAGCATTAAATGAGTTTGTGACCATTCATGAATGCATTTCCTTTCCTTTTGTGCACTCACTGTTTCTAAATGTACAGGTCCAGACTGGCGCATCCTTTTCTTCAGCCTTTATCGGGTGCGTATATGACAGTTTAAGGTTGAACTCTCTGTCCGGATTCTTAATGAACACTTCATAGAAGTTTGGATCTTGGCTGTCATACCTGAGAGTTATTTTCTGCAGAAAATAATGGATAAAAGAAAGACAAGTTCAATCGTACAGAACAAAAACAAACAAACTGCATTTTGGATTGAAATCTGACTCATTAATGTTACTGTATTTACTCATTAATGTTACTGTATTTACTCATTAATGTTACTGTATTTACTCATTAATGTTACTGTATTTACTCATTAGTGTTACTGTATTTACTCATTAATGTAACTGTATTTACTCATTAATGTTACTGTATTTACTCATTAATGTTACTGTATTTACTCATTAATGTAACTGTATTTACTCATTAATGTTACTGTATTTACTCATTAATGTTACTGTATTTACTCATTAATGTTACTGTATTTACTCATTAATGTTACTGTATTTACTCATTAGTGTTACTGTATTTACTCATTAATGTTACTTGACACACTGAGAGAGCTGCTTTCTCAGTTGCAAGCCCAGAGGAATGGCCCTCGCACCCTGGCTGCACTCTGGCCCGTATCGTGACGGAGAGCCCTGCACACGCCACATCGGGCCTGGCTGGGACGTTTGAAGCCTTTTTAAATCCAGGTTAAAAACATTTCTTTTCTCATGTGTCTATGCATGAAATCTGCACGATATCTTTGAACTTATCTGGACTGTTGCTTGTTTTTAAATTCATTTAAATGATTTTATTTGTTTCTCTTTATATTCTTTTATGTATTTTTAATGCTTCTTCCACTCCCTGCTGCAATGCTTTTATTTTATGTGAAGCACTTTGAACTGTTCTGTACATGAAATGTGCTACAAATAAATTTGCTTTGATTTGCTTTGATAGATGGTGTTTTTCAAGCAGCCACCATGTGGCGCTGTGAGTCTACACTGATCTCCTGCAAAGAAGTCAGTTTTCTAAAGGAAGTGTTGTCTATTGTCTGAGCACATCTGAAGTTGGTGTGGTGACCAAAGTCAGAGTGATGAGTCCAAGATGAAACTAAACAACTTCGTATCAAATGGTGAAACATCAGTCTTCACCCTTCGGTGCTCGGGCCAAACACCAAAACAATCTCTAAAGCCGCTTCAGTAAAATGTGGCCGTGTACGTCAGACTGTTCACGGTACCTCTGGCTGAACGTGTGCCGTCTCTGCGTCAGCTGTGAGGCTGAAGCCCTGCTTCATCTTCAGGAACTTGTCTGGCCCGTGCTTTGGGATTTCTTCATAACCATGGGAGGATTTTTTCTTGCTCACAGCCTAAATAAACACAGATGAAGCTGGTTAAAGGTTACGACATCTATGTCACCTCAGTTTTTTTTTTTTTTTTTTTTTTTAACTTATTTTTTTATTTGACACATTCATACATACAAACACAAATTCAACAACATAGGAGATGTGCGTTACATACAGATAGATTGTAGTCCTTTGAAAGTCTTTTCCGTTCCCTAACCTCTCATTGACTAGATCTTTATAATTATCAGTCAGTGTTCTCGTACTTAATACGTCATGCTGTCATATTCGACCACCAAAAAACAATACTACCAAATCTTAGTACTTTACAAATAAGAGAGAAAACAACAACACCAATTCAAAAGTAAAGAAAGAAAAAGGGAAGGAAAGTACCCTGCTATATTAATAAAATAAATAAAATAAAATAAGATCAAATAAAAGTGGAGGCGATTAGAGTTCAGGCATTACCTGCCTTATTAATGACCATCTCCCATCAAACAAGTTTGTCTTCAGCTGTAGTCTTGCTGTGATTTTCTCCATGATAAACACATTTTTTACCCTGTCTCTCCATTGCGTTATGCTTGGAGGCCGTGGTTTCAACCAGGAAGCTGTTGTTGTCTTTTTTGCTATCAGCAGCAGGATTCTCAGTAAATATTTAGAATTCTTATCCGTCGTATCGTCGGGAATTATACCTAAGATGTATAGTGCTGGTTCCAGAGGGAACTCAATACCCAAAATCAGTTTAATCTCCTTCTGAATGTTCTTCCAGAAATCCTGTATTTTGGGGCAATCCCAGAATATATGGGTGGAGTCACCCACCGTTCCACACTCCCTCCAGCATAGATCAGTTGTATTGCTGTATTTCGATGTAATAAATGGGGTGTAAAAGTAACGCATCTTAACTTTCCAGTCAAATTCCCTCCATGTTGGGCTATTCGTTAGTTTATGTCCCTCTTTAAATGTTTCCTCCCATTCTTCTTCTGTTATTATGATGTTTGCTTCCAGCTCCCATTTTTCTTTAATATCCAAGTTGTTATCCTCAGATTCATGTTGTATTGCTTTATATATTTTTGATATAATCCCTTTTTTTGACTTGTCCTCTGAAAATGACCAGAACACTTCCTCTAATTTAGATGGTGTCTTACAAATGTTCTCCCATTCCTGGTGTTTCTGTAGATAATCTCTCAGCTGTAAAAATTTGTAGAAGTCATGAGCTGATAAGTTAAATTCGTTTTGAAGTTGTGTAAATGATTTCATTGTTTGTCCCTGGAACATTTGGTCAATATATATTAGTCCTTTGTCAGCCCATTTGTTAAATCCTGAATCCATGACAGATGGTACAAAGTCTGGGTTCTTTGCTATTTTAGTAGCCCTGCTTACAGAGTTCGACAGTTTCAGGTTCTTTCGTACTGCTGACCAAGTTTTCATTGTTCCCCTGATCCATTCGTTACCCATCCCGAGCCCCCTCATTCAAAAATGGGAGTGATTCCAAAGAAACATTTTGACATGCATTTTGCTCCATATCCACCCATATCGAGTCTTTCTCTTTAGTGATCCACATAATTAAGGCTCTGAGTTGTGCTGCCCAATAGTAATTTCTTAAGTTAGGTAAATTCAACCCTCCCTTCTCTTTTTTGCTAAGAAGCGTCTTGTATTTAATTCTCGCTTTTTTATTTTGCCATAAGAATTTTGATATGATTTTGTCCAGTTTTTTTAGAAAAGCTCCAGAGATCACAATGGGCAACGACTGGAACAAAAACAATAACCTTGGCAGTATATTCATTCTTATTGCTTCTACTCTTCCCAGCAGAGTCAATGGCAAAATCTCCCACCTAGCCAAATCCTTCTTTATCTCAATCATCAATTTCCCATAGTTAGCCTCAAATAACTGAGCTGTACCAGGAGTGATAGTTATACCCAGGTATCTAAACCCCCTTTCGGTCCATTTAAAGTGGACCTTCTCTTTAAGTTCTCCTGGACATTGTCCTGAGACCATCATAGCTATTGATTTGGCTTCATTCGTCAAATACCCTGATATTTCACCATATTCTTTTAAGTTGTCTAGTAACGCTGGTATAGACGTGGAGGGCTCACTTATATATGTTAATAAATCGTCCGCAAATAACGACGTTTTGTGTTCTATGCCCCCCTCATCTTTTATTCCTTTTATGTTTTTATTTTGTCTTATTGACTCTGCTAACGGTTCAATACTTGCAGCAAACAGCAGCGGGCTCAGGCAGTCCCCTTGCCTGACTCCTCTTTTGAGATGGAAAAATTCTGAGCAGCAGCCATTGACTCTGATCCGTGATTTGGGATTTTTATAAACAATTTTTACCCAGTTTATAAATGCTGAATGAAACCCAAAAACCTCCAATGTACGATACAAGAAGTTCCACTTCACGCGGTCAAATGCCTTTTGTGCGTCTAGGCTAAGCAGCATGGTAGGTTGTCGATTGTTTTTAGTGCATGATATAAGATTTAATGTTCTTCTGATATTATTAGCTCCTTGTCTCCCCGGGATAAACCCAGTTTGATCTGGTTTGATTAATTTAGTTATATGTTGTTGCATTCTCTGTGCTAGTATGCTTGTTAATATTTTAAAATCATTACAGAGCAAGCTAACAGGTCTATATCCCTCACATGAAGTCGGGTCCTTGCCCTCCTTATGTAGCACAGAAATTATGGCTTCTGACCAAGTACCTGGAGGGTTTCCTGTTGACAGAGCATAGTTAAAAACCCTGCACATTACTGGTGTAATCTCTTCTGCAAAACATTTATAAAATTCTCCAGGGAAGCCATCTGTACCTGGCGATTTGTTACTTTTAAGGGTTTTTATCGTGTCATTTATTTCTTGTGATGAAATTGGTTTTATCATTTCAGATGCTTCCTCTTTCGTTAATGTTGGTAACTGTAGTTTTTTTAAGAATTCTTGTGTTTTGGTCTCAGTGAGATTAGACTCTGAGTCATTGTATAAGTTTTTATAATATTCTGCAAAGGCCTCTGCTATCTCTGTTGGCTTAGCTGTGATTAAATTGGAGCTGGGATGCCTTATTTTAGTGATTATTCTATTTGTTTGAGCTTTTCGCAGTTGAAATGCCAGTAACCGGCTTGCTCTGTTACCCATCTCATAATATCTTTGATTTGTAAAACGAAGAGCTCCTTCTGCTTTATATGTTAGTAGTTCATCCAACTCACGCCTAATTTTTTTTAAATCGAGAAGAATGGAGCTGTTAGATGTCCTTTTATGTTCTAACTCCAACTCTCTGATTTTGTTTTCTAGTTTTCCTTGTTGTTTCAATCGAGCTTTTTTCAATCTGGATGTTATTTCTATTATTTTCCCTCTTATGACTGCTTTTCCTCCTTCCCACAAAATCGATGGTGTGACCTCACCGTTGTCATTTATTTGAAAATATTCCTTTAAATGTTGCTTTAGTTCTTTGATTACTTTTTCATCTGATAGGATTGACACATTGAGTCTCCAGTACCTGAAGAAGGATTCCCTGCCCAGCTCAAGAGATAGTGTGATGGGGGCGTGGTCACTTATAGTTATAGACTCTATACTGCAATTCCTGACTTTGTGTACGTGTTGTTTTGACACACAGAAAAAGTCTATTCTTGAGTAACTACTATGTGGGTTAGAAAAGAAGGTAAAGTCCTTCCCTTTGGGATTATTATGTCTCCATGGATCAATAAGGCCTAATTCTTTTATAACATTATTTAGTACTCTGGATTTTTTTGTATTTGGTCCTTTCTCTGGTGGCAGCCTGTCTAATTTACCATCCTGTATAGTATTAAAATCCCCCGCCATGATTATCATCCCTTGTCCATTACTGGAAACTATATTAGCTATGTTCTTGAAGAATGTTTCATTCTCCTCATTTGGGGCATAGATGTTTAATATCGAAATAGTAATTTCTCCTATTGTGCCAACCACCATAATATATCTGCCCATATCATCTTTAATCACTTTCTCTGCAGAAAAATGTAGAGATTTATTGATTAGTATGGCCACTCCCCTTTTCTTGCCATATGAAGCATGAAATACTTGGTTTACCCATTCCCTTCTCAGTTTTTTATGTTCATTCTCACTCAGGTGAGTTTCTTGTAATAGTGCAATTGCACATTGTAGTTTCTTCAACTGACTTAATATTTTCTTCCTCTTAATGGGATGATTTAAACCATGCACATTATAAGACACCAGGTTCAACCTATTCATGATATTTTAAGTTGTTGACCGTCAGCTCTGTTCCTCCTATAAATAAAACCAACCGTGCAAAACAGTACACAGCGAGAAAACAAACAAATAATACACATCTCCCTTTGAACTAATGTACAACAACAATGAACTCCCAAAAGTCCCATCATCAGAGAGATGTGGCAAAGTCTCTCTGGGGAAATAGCACAATGTGCACCTGCAACTTCTCAGATGTAATTAAGTTGCTACTTACTCAAATTGAGCTCCAATTTAGCTCATTCAACCAATTTTGACATTAATATATAAGCAGTATTTAAATACCATAACTAGCTCTTTAATACTCTTTTAGCATTTTACTAGCCGGATATTCAGATTGTCCGTATTATACTTCAGGATTGTTTTCACTTTTAGATCCAGACTACTGTCTGGTCCTTACCACTGTGAACTTCAGAGTTCACTGCATGAGGGCTTGAAGGTCTGCCTCTGTGATGCATGGCTGTCTCCTCTTCCCCTTCTGACCTGCTGCAGCGGTCCAGCTGCCATGCATCCTCACTCTCTGTAGTTTCTCCCACTTGTCCTCCTCCACATGAATCCCCATGTTCCTCAGCATGGGTGCGGCCTCCATCAGTGTGGCGAATGTCTTAGTCCCTGTTTCCAGAGACACCTTCAGTTGTGCAGGATATGGAGACTGTGCCTTTATGTTTTTCTCCTTCAACTTTTTTATTACATCCCGCACTTGTTTCCTCTTCTTCTGTATCTCGTTGGTGTAGTCTTGGTTGAAGTAGATGGTCCGTCCCTCATGTGTTATTTTTTGTTTCCATGCTTGCTGTATGATGCGGTCTTTCACCTGGTGATCAATGAAGCGGGCGATGATGGCTCGCGGGGGGGCCGTGCTCTCCGTCGGTTTGGCCATCAGCGAGCGGTGCGCTCTTTCGATGCGGATATCCGCGGCCGCGGGGATTTTCAGTGATGAGCGGATGAAGTCAGTCACAAATCCTATGGTGTCACCTTTCTCTGCTCCCTCCGGGATCCCGTGTATCCGTATGTTGTTGCGCCTTGACCTTGATTCCAAGTCTTCGCATTTTGCCGTTAACATGGCCTCTTGGTGGAGGAGAAAGGCGACTGATCGTTCCAGCCGCGCCGCCCTGTCTTCAGTCTCCCCCAACCTTTCTTCCACTTCCACAGTTCGCTGCTCCAGCGATGCAGTTCTCTCCACAAGTTCCCTTACATTAGTTTCTAGTCTCACCAGAGCTTTCTTGTTTTCATTTGCCGCTTCTGTGTGCTCTTGTCTCAACTTGCGTAGCTCCGCCAATATTACGGATTCCTGTTCCCCGCCGTCGAGTCCCTTCTCCGGCATGGCTCCCCTCGCCGAGTCCATCTCCTCAGTGTTCGCGTATTCTTTTTTAGACCTTGTCTCCATCTATTTTTTTGTTGTCATTGACTTTCGTTGTCAAGTTTCCTTGACTTTGGCCCACTTTCCGTTGTTAATGATGTTTAAAAGAGCTAGTTTTAATTGGTTTCTTCGAGAGCTAACTTTTTATGCTGTCTTCTCCAACATGGCGCCACCGGAAGTCGTCACCTCAGTTTTAAGGTACATTTAGAGATGGTCATGGATTTATGGATGTAATATCAGCATCTATGGGGGATTAGTTCAGAATAAGAATTAAAACATTCGAGAAAAGGTCATTATTGATGATAAAACTGAAACTTTGACAGTAAGACTAGCACATTTCAGGTAAACTGCTGTAACGGCCTGCTCACTGGGCTCTAAACGGGCTGTAAGACAGCTGCAGTACATCCAGAACGCTGCTGCTCGAGTCCCGACCAGAACCAGGAAATACGACCATATTAGTCCAGAGCTCAGGTCTCTGCACTGGCTTCCTGTCGCTCAGAGAATAGACTTTAAAACAGCTCTGCTTGTGTACAAGTCTCTTCATGGTCAAGCACCAAAGTACATCTCTGACATGTTAGAGCCATATGAACCAACTCGGGCTCTGAGAAGCTCAGGGAGGGGTCTCCTGCCTCAGGGAGGGGTCTGCTGCCTCAGGGAGGGGTCTGCTGCCCCAGGGAGGGGTCTTCTGCCTCAGGGAGGGGTCTGCTGCCTCAGGGAGGGGTCTGCTGCCTCAGGGAGGGGTCTTCTGCCTCAGGGAGGGGTCTGCTGCCTCAGGGAGGGGTCTGCTGCCCCAGGGAGGGGTCTCCTGCCTCAGGGAGGGGTCTTCTGCCTCAGGGAGGGGTCTCCTGCCCCAGAGAGGGGTCTGCTGCCCCAGGGAGGGGTCTCCTGCCCCAGAGAGGGGTCTGCTGCCCCAGGGAGGGCCTCCTGCCTCAGGGAGGGGTCTCCTGCCTCAGGGAGGGGTCTGCTGCCCCAGGGAGGGCCTCCTGCCTCAGGGAGGGGTCTCCTGCCTCAGGGAGGGGTCTGCTGCCCCAGGGAGGGGTCTCCTGCCCCAGAGAGGGGTCTCCTGCCCCAGAGAGGGGTCTCCTGCCTCAGGGAGGGGTCTCCTGCCCCAGGGAGGGGTCTGCTGCCTCAGGGAGGGGTCTTCTGCCTCAGGGAGGGGTCTGCTGCCCCAGGGAGGGGTCTCCTGCCCCAGGGAGGGGTCTCCTGCCCCAGAGAGGGGTCTGCTGCCCCAGGGAGGGCCTCCTGCCTCAGGGAGGGGTCTGCTGCCCCATGGAGGGGTCTCCTGCCCCAGAGAGGGGTCTCCTGCCCCAGAGAGGGGCCTCCTGCCTCAGGGAGGGGTTTCCTGCTGGGGCCCAGAGTCAGGGATAAACAAGCTTGAGGCTTGTGGTTGGAATCGGCTTTTTTTTCCACACCTTCGCATTTTAAGACGAATGAATGAATGCACGCGTACTGTTGCACTGTTAGCTCAGAGCTGCCGTGTTGTTGTTATCCGGGGCTATCGGGGGGCTTATAGGGAGCTTTCTACACACACTTCTACTGGGATGATGTCATCAACGTGCCCCGCTGCAGCGCAGCTCATTCACTCCGTACTCCGCACGTTGATGACATCATCCCAGTAGAAGTGTGTAGAAAGCCCCCTATAAGCCCCCCGATAGCCCCGGATAACAACAACACGGCAGCTCTGAGCTAACAGTGCAACAGTACGCGTTCATCCATTCATTGGTCTTAAAGTATTGGTGAAATAAAGACAGATAATGCCTTATTTAGAGGCTGTATTGTCTCTGCCCTGTTCTCTCCCGTTATATGGATATACGCCGATCTCCAGTGATCTAAATATCTTCTGAAGGACGCCGACTTTCACCAAACTGTTATTGGTCTGCAGATGAACGTATTTTATGCCAGGAATAAGGTCCAGGATTAAACAAACAAACTTCTCCTTTAAGTGTAACTGCAGAACCAGAAAATCAACAGTGCATGAAGGTCATATTTATGATATTAATGCCTAAGAAAGGCAGAAGTTGTAGCTGGTTTATGTAAACCAGACATTCTCACAATAGTTTTGTAATTGTTTTATCAGTGTTCAAAATGTTGTGATGCTAAATTAAAGATAAAATGACCAGATTGTTGCTTTTTTCTTGCTGAAAACTTGCCCTCACTCTCTGTTGAAGGTGTCTTGCGTGCAGTATTTATGACAATAAAATGTTCAGTCACCTGTTGAAGAGCAGGATCGCGTGGGACCAGAAAGACGTGGAGGTTGAGGAACGGCGTGTTGGGTTGATAGTATAGCAACACGTTACACTTGTATTTCACAGGAAAACCCATTTTCATCAAGGGTGCTTTTAAAGTAAAACTTGGTTCCGTTAACTTGACGTGTGACTCTGTGACCTCGGAGACTTTTTCCACAATGTCGCCACAATCGGTAATGTGTAGGACTGCAAAGTTGTCCAATAAGTTTCGGATGCCATCTGTGGAACATACACAAACCACAGACATTGTGAGATGAAAGAAATACATCAACACATTTCATAATACTTTCTATTTTCCTAATGCCTTCTGACCGATGCAGATCCAGTGTGGCAGGTGCACTTCATCAAACCTCCCAGCGGTGACTGTGACATCCATCAGAGGACCTGCAGGTGAGTATCGTCTGCTTTCCATTCGCTCCATGTGTCCGTCCCAAGAGCCGAAGTGGTACCTGAAGCCAACCTTTTCCTTGCAGACCCAGCGCAAACCAGAGATGCTGCACTCAAAGTGTCCCACGTCAGACTGAAGGCTGAAATGGGAGTTAAAAAATAAGCTTCTAATAAAAACATGGAGGGACCCAACAGAGGAAATGTAAAAGTAGCTGCCCTGGTTACATTTGACCAGCAGAACACAACTAACACTTTTATTGTGATCTATCAGAATCACAGTTTTTCTTCTGAAAATGAAATTCAAGCTTAACTTTTTCCTGTAGTTGAGGATGTTATTTTTACCTGTAAGTCGGAGCCTCGTCTGTATCTGAACTGTTCACCTCAGGTCCAAGTTTAGTCCAGCCACCGGAGCCCTGCTGCAGAGGATAATCATTTATATACACAAGTGCAGAATTTTCTCACCGACTCTTCGTTTAAATTCGTAAATCAATTAAAGATCAATAACTTGATCTGATGAATAAATGTAAGGAAATACCATGCCACTTCCACGGCCCTCTGGCTTCAGACTTCCTGAAGGTCCTTGTTAAAACACAGAGTTGGATTACAATATTAAAGAATCCAATAAAATCGTGTTAACTGTCTTCATGTTTGATGATCAAACATGTTCAGTAGGACACGCTGCTGACCGAAGCCTCAGAGGAGGAAAAGGAAGCTCTTCATATGCACTCTGTTCTGTAATAACACCACAGGAAAGCTAAAGTCCTGACGATTTTAAAAACGCGAGCGATGCTGTTTTACATTATTACAGCAAATGGACCACATGCACACCTAAAGTGTTGGAAAACACAAAACCACTGACATGCTGGTTGTCTGAGATCAAAAGTGAGAGAATAACCAAACCCACTCAGGTTTGATCCTCTGAGAAACACCAATGTTTGCACCAAAGGTCCCTGCAGTCAGCCCAGCTGTTCCAAACTCTACTGAAAATTAAACCGACGAGAAGAAAAGTCTACGCTCAAACACAGTCACTGTGGTTCAGCTTCTTTGGACCTTCAGTGTCTTCGCTAAATTTCATGTCGTTCAGAAACATAAAATGATACAGATGACGTTCTGAGTACCAGCTTTTCCACATTACTCACCTTTGGATGCTGAGCTGGTCTCTGATAGTTTCTGGACCAGGTCAGTCCTGTTCATCACCATGAAAACCTCTTTGGTCATCTCCACCCACTGCTGGCCAAGCTCCACCACCACCAGATTCACTATTCCAGCTGTCATGGGACGGTACTCCAGCTTATAGTGAGGGATTTGTGGGACGCCCCTCTGGAAACATGTCAGCTCCAGCAACCATGTGAATTTTAAAAGATCTGTTTTACTCAAACTCTTCAGAGTCTCCAGAAGAATCTGTTTATCAGCTGTCTCTGCTGCCATCTGAAAAAAACAAAGAATTCATTCTTAAAGGTGCATTTTCTCAGATGGCAAAGTTAAAGCTGCATTTCTTCACATTTTATCAGTATCAGTGTTTTAATCTGAATGTTTGCATGATGACCCATGTCCATAAAAAACACCAACATTCCCAAAAGCTGATTCTCTGACTGGTGTTTCAGGGCCCTGAGTTCCCGCTGCCTTAGCTGGTAGGTGTGATTAATCCCAGAGCGTTCATTCTCAGGTTTTCTTCTGTTAACAACTTTTAATTCAATCACTTTAGTTTTATCCAGATAGAACCAGTTTACAATAAAACAAACACCTCAGGGCCCTTTGCATAATAAGCTAAAACAAAGTCTTTGGCTGTGTTCCAAACCGCATCCTTCTCCTACTACTCATACTAACTTTTTGAGTTAGTATGCGAGTTTGAGTAAGCGAGAAGTTCCCGGATGCATACTAGATTCTCTGAAATGTTGGGTATGCATCATGAGGTTACTACTCATACTCAAACTACCCAAGATGCAACGTAACGTGATGTCACCGATCGTCAATTCCTGTCAAAACGGCAGTTTCAAGCTAGCTACAACGAGGGTAGGTTCACTTCCTGTTTTCAAAACAAAAGCACCAATTGTATGGTAATGGCTTTCCCTATGATAAAAGGCAACGGGTATTTTATTTTGTGAAAATAACAGGAAGTGCGTTGCTCACTGCGGCTAGCTTTAGTAGCGCCGAATTCGTGGGAACGAAATTGTAAACAGCCGGTATTTTGTCAGGTTTTCAACACGTTGGGGATCTAAACGACTACTTTCTCGCCTGAAAATGTTTCAAATGTTGCTAAAGTTTACAGTTTAGAGCTTAAGAGAAATCAGCTTCAGGCCGGCTGATTTCGGCTCGGGCAGGAGCGAAATGCATTGTGGGTAAACGCTCTGCATACTGTCTGATCGATGAGTATGCAGTATGTAGTATGTAGTATGTAGTATGGAAGTATGTAGTATGTAGTATGCAGTATGTAGTATGCGGTTTCGAACACAGCATATGACTCTGCTTCGCTTTGAACAACCAGAACCAGCCTGAGGGAGTTCCTGTCTGACTGGAGATGTGTCAGGAGTGCATTACATGAGCCAGAGATTTGTCCTTCTGTCGACAGCTTGGATGCAGACCTTCAGAGAGACGGGTCATGTTCGTTAGGAAAGTTCTGGAAAACACGACTTCAACATGGTATGATCCCCTCCTCTCTGGATCAAGGGACCCTTCCTCATCCGAGTCAGATCAGAAGGACCTAAGGTTCCAAAAGTGACGGCTCAGTTCTGATTTCACAGTCAATAATTACACCTCCGACAGATCCAGTGTAAACAAAGCCTTCTCCCTGGTGTGCACAAGGTTTCCTGTTGTTTCAGGGCACTCAGAGGTGTGACAAGAGCATCAGCAGCAGGAAGGGATGACACCTGTCAGAGAAGAGAGGCCATCCCAACAAAGTGTTCAACCAGGGACACGCAGGGACTCGAAAAAGCATCAATGGAGCGTCTGTCCACAGGACTCTGGTAAGTCCCACACTCCTCAAAGATGGACTTTATGAAAGAGTGCTCAGAAAAAAGAAGATAGAATATTTAGAGTTCACCTAAAGGCATCTGGGAGACTCCTCAAAAATGGGTAAGAAGGTCCTCTGGCAACATGAGAATTAAGTTGGATCAAAGAAAAACACCACATGTGGCACGAATGGTACAAAGTCAGCACCCTGAGAATAACATCACCACAGGAAAGCACGGTGGTGGAACAATCATGCTGTGGGCTGTTTGGCAGGGCTTGGGAATGTGGTCATGACTGAAGTGTCATGGTTCTGCAACTCTCTCTCCCAACTGGTAACTTTCCACTCTATCAGGCTCACCTGCTGCCTATTGTCTTTAATTGACCCTCGTTAACAATCTGTGGCTATCATTGGCTGGCTCTTGTCACCTGCTGCCTTTCTCTGTCCATATAAACCTCAGTTCCCCAGCGCCTCTCTGTCAGATCGTCTGCAAGTAACACTGTTTGCTGGCTACTTCTCATCTGGCGCCGAACCTGAACCCGTGTCTGAACCTTTGACCTCGACTCATCTACCGTCCCGGAAAACCTGACCAGATTTTTGAAAGCCGCGTGTTAGTAGATAACCAGCGTTCTCTCTTTGCCTGACCTTGTTCTTGATCTCGTTCTTCCCCACGGATTTCCCTGTTCTGCCTGGCCCTCGTTGGATATCTCTGTCCTGGACACCGACCCGGTTTCTGCCTCTCGACCATCGTCTCCTGCCTAGCCCCATGAAAGGATTGTTTGCTTCTGCCTCCCTGGTTCTGACCTTGTTTTCGGCTCTTGGATTTCGAGCTCTGTTCTGCCCCTCTACTGGACCCCAAAGGTTTTCTAGACCTCGCCTCTGGTTCACGCCTAACCATCCCACACAGGAACGGAACCTCTGCCCACAGCCACGAACAGATTCCGAAAAGGTTGGTGGCAACCTTTCAGAACTCTCCATCATTGTTCTGGATCTTTGCCACTAACCTGTTTCTCCATCCCCAGTCCTGCTGCTGGTGGTTCCTGTCCAGAACTCTTTTGTCACAATAAACCTGTTAACCCTTTGTTGGCTGTCTGGCTGAAATTCTGGGTCCTCTGTCCCGTCCATTACACTCTTATATGCCTGAAAGGTTTCCATCCTTCCAAGAAAGCTCATTTCAGCTGCTTGTGATTGGAATCTAATTAATTTGGTCCCACAGATGATGGCCCTATGAATGTAGATCAGTTCGTGGTTGGACAGCTTCGCCTTTCGGCTCAGCTCTCTCTGAACACAACAGACGAGTTCAGCATCTGCTTCAGTGCAAACGCTGAAAACAACACGTCTGACAATCCCACGCTCTATTCTACCCCGCTTCTTAAACAGCATCCAGAGATACTTAAACTCCTCTACTCCAGGCAGCGACTCACTCCCAACACGGAGCGGGAAATCCACTCTTCTCTGCTTTGGACCGTGGCCTCAGACTGGAAACTTTTAGAGTCGTCTAGTTTCAAACACGAGTTTTGTTTGCGGCCTCATTTAAGATGTTAAAGGTGAGATTGATTTTCATGCTGAATGAAAGCTGTGATGTCACACTTACTGCCTTCAACAGCGCAGCTCCATGCTCATCCCCAGAGAGTTCCTCTGAGAAAAAACAGATCATTATGATGTCATCTCACATCCAGATGGAGTCGTGTTTGGTCAAAGTTAAACATGCACATTATACATGCAGAACTAAAGAATCCAGCTAAAAACACTGAGCAACAAGGAGACGTGTGCATTGAGTCAGATATTTCCGTACAGCTTTATGAACCTCGTTTCTTCTGTTTAGTACAGGTGATGATCCAGTTTGAACTAGTTCACCTTACCTTTGAGTACTGAGCTTCTGTCTGTGAGTCTTTGCACCAGATCAGTCTTCTTCATCTCCATGAGAGTCTCACTGACCACCTCCACAGACTGCTGGTTCAGCTCCTCCACCATCACATAAGCTATAAGTAACCTGTCTGCAGGCAGCGATGTCCGTAACATGAGTGAGAGATTCTCCTGAGAGATCAACTCTCTGAATCTGTTCAGCTCCTCGTCGCTCAAATCATTCAGAGTTTCCAAAAGCAGATGTTTCACAGCTGTCAGATATGACACCTGGAACAGTCAGTACATCCATTATATATACGTGTGTGTGTGTGTGTGTATATGTACATAGAACAGAACATATTGATCTATTTGTCTCATTACGTTTTTTAACATCAAACTAAATTCTACACAAAACAACGAGTCCTTTTCCTTCTCTTTTAGATGCTGAGACACGGTTATTTTGTTAAGTTACAGACTGCAACTCTTCCACGGCGGGTCAAAGGGAGGCATCAGTAACATGTTTAGAGTGAGGACTCAGCCTGCATCTGCTGAATGAAAGCCGTCACGTTCTGAGTCAGACTGATGTCACGTTACTCACTTTGGGGATCAGACCTCGCTGTTCACCCACAGAGAGTTTCTCTGAGGAGGAAAAGACACAAAAGACACTCGTGAACGACTGATTTCACAATTATATCTTAACTCTTTGTATCAGAAGCATGATTGTACAACTAAACAAAACTCAATTTGAACCTTCTCAGCAATGATAAAGGATATGAGCTGTGTCTCACAGCCCCAACACTGACACTCACACCGCCATTTTCTTTCCTTTGACTCATAATATAAATACTGGAAAACACTCTGGAAAAAATGCCCCTCCAAAAATAAGTTTAAAAAAAACAACAAATACAAGATGTTTTTGCTTGAAATAAGCAAAAAATCTGCCAATGGAACTAGTGAAAAGCGGCTTGTCAAGATTTCTTGAAATAAGATGTGATATTTAGGACTTTTGAGATAAAAGATCTTGAAATTAGCTTAAAAACCTCTTTAAATGAAAAGAAAAAGCTTGTTTCATGTGAAATATGACTCAAACAAGATGTTTTCAAGACTTTTTCACTTAACAAGATATTCCAGATGTATTGTATTAAAACAAGTCCCTATATCTGGCTGAAATGGTGCTTGTTAGGCAGTTGTGTCTGATATTAAGTGTAATGGGATACTCAATGAGACAAATATACTTGGTAAGATTTAGATTTTTTCCAGTGCAGACGTCTTCTTTCTTCAACACTACAAATCTTACTGAGTTCATCACCCAAATGTTAGCATCCATTCTCAGATTTCTGTTGTTATTGTCCTACTGTTTGGTGCTGAGCTGGTCTCCAAGAACCTCTGGACCAGATCGGTTCTGTTCAGGTACTCGAGAACCTTTCGGGTCAACTCCACAGACTGCTGTCCAAACTCCATCACCATCTCATCCACTGTGTCGGAGCTGCTTTCTGTACCACTCCAAAAGGCTGAACCAAAAGTCAGGATGGTCACCGACACCAGAAGTCTTCTGAATTTCAGGAGCTCCTCAGGCCTCAAATCATTCAAAGTCCCTAAAAGCAGCTGTTTGACAGCTGCCACCGTTGCCACCTGGAACAGTCAGTACATGCATGAGACAGATATTCAACCCACTGAGACGGTTACAAACATGTCAGCAAGATCACACACGGCCCCGATGCATTTGGTACATGCTGCAGGATTGACTACAGAGGGCTGTTTACTGTTTCTGATCATCAGCAAAACAGGCTGAAAAATGACAAGAGGAGGAAAAATGAACTTTTCCTCCTTCAGCTTCTTAAAATGATTTTATTTACAGCCTGCAGCTCTCAATGTTTATTGCTGCTTCACTCTCAGAAACTAAAGTACAGAATTGTACCTTTAGGGGTACGATGGCTTGTCCCTGGGGCAGTACCCTCTGAAGGTATAGTTTTGTACCCTTATACTGAAGTAGCCCAACACAGACTGTCTATTGTACCCCAGCATGTAGAAAAAAAAGGTACATATAGGTACCTTTAGGTCCAATAATTAACCCTAGGGGGTACATTAGTACAGATTGTACCTCAGGGGACAAAAGAAGGACTCGTACTGTAGCCCTATTTCTGAGAGTGTAAACACAGAAATCCATAACAGGATCTCATATCTGTGTCTGTGTTTAAGGTTGTGTAATTCATTTCTATCCCTCGATTCATTCCTCCTGTGCTCCTTACAAACATCTGGCATTAAACACGTGTTTGCATTGAATCAGTAACATGTTCAGAGTGAGGACTCAGCCTGCATCTGCTGAATGAAAGCCGTCACGTTCTGAGTCAGACTGATGTCACGTTACTCACTTTGGGGATCAGACCTCGCTGTTCACCCACAGAGAGTTTCTCTGAGGAGGAAAAGACACAAAAGACACTCGTGAGTGGCAAAGTTTTATGATTTGCACATGTTTTGTCTTTGTCGTCTTACTTTCTGGCCCAAAGCTGGATTCTGGCAGCTGATCCGTCTTCTTTATTTCCTGTAAAATCTTCTCAGTTTCCTCCACCGCCTGTTGGCCGTAAGTCTGAACCATTGAAAACACCAAATCCTGTATGTTTGGCACATGCAGCAGCATCCATGGTTTTACATAATGAGGCCCGACTTGTTGAGTTTTACGAAATGTGATCCAGAAGTCTCCAAGCGAACGGCCACTCAGCTCAGCCAACTTTTCCAGCAGCAGCTCTGTAACAGACTCCATCGTTTTTATCTGGTAATTCAAAGGAAATGTTGTTTAATTCAGTCATCAGCTGTGATTTAAACTGATCTGTCTTTTTACTTCTCACTCATGTTTTAGAAATGCAGACGGAGAAAGATTATTTCAGCTGGACATGTTGGAACCAAAGATAATGTGTGTAACATCTATTCAGTGAAAGCCAAATGAACTGCAGTCAGACTCACTTTGTGGATCAGTGCAGGAAAACATTCACCCCCAGCGTGTTTCTCTGAGGAGAAAAGATTCAGAAGTTACTGATTCAGCAGCAGGTGTTATACTCAGAACATATTTAAATGAACACTGTTAAATCTTTAGATTACCCACATCCCTCCCACAAGGAAAGAAAGCAGGAGGAAGCACGTTCCTTTGAGAGAACACACAGATCTTTGTCAGGATTGTTTTTCTGTTTCTTTCTAAAACCGCCTTCTTCTTCAGAAAGCTGGTTACCTCATTATTGGACTGCTGGTGTGCAGCTTTCATCTATTCTCAGTTCTTTTATGATGTTTTTGCAGATACCTTCCACCATCCAAACGTGCTGCTGTGCATTATGACCAAACATCATTTGTCTTTAGAGAGAAGAGGCTTTCTCCTGCAGCCCTTCCACACAAGTTGTGCTGTCATGACCTTTAACCTTTAACATGCTAACTGAGGCCTGCAGAGTCTGAGATGTAGCTCTTGGGTTTCTGACCTCGGGGTGACCTTTAACCTTTAACATGCTGACTGAGGCCCGCAGAGTCTGAGATGTAGCTCTTGGGTTTCTGACCTTGGGGTGACCTTTAACCTTTAACATGCTAACTGAGGCCCGCAGAGTCTGAGATGTAGCTCTTTGGGTTTCTGACCTTGGGGTGACCTTTAACCTTTAACATGCTAACTGAGGCCTGCAGAGTCTGAGATGTAGCTCTTTGGGTTTCTGACCTTGGGGTGACCTTTAACATGCTAACTGAGGCCCGCAGAGTCTGAGATGTAGCTCTTGGGTTTCTGACCTTAGGGTGACCTTTAACCTTTAACATGCTGACTGAGGCCCGCAGAGTCTGAGATGTAGCTCTTGGGTTTCTGACCTTAGGGTGACCTTTAACCTTTAACATGCTAACTGAGGCCCGCAGAGTCTGAGATGTAGCTCTTGGGTTTCTGACCTTAGGGTGACCTTTAACCTTTAACATGCTGACTGAGGCCCGCAGAGTCTGAGATGTAGCTCTTGGGTTTCTGACCTTGGGGTGACCTTTAACCTTTAACATGCTAACTGAGGCCTGCAGAGTCTGAGATGTAGCTCTTTGGGTTTCTGACCTTGGGGTGACCTTTAACCTTTAACATGCTAACTGAGGCCCGCAGAGTCTGAGATGTAGCTCTTTGGGTTTCTGACCTTGGGGTGACCTTTAACCTTTAACATGCTGACTGAGGCCCGCAGAGTCTGAGATGTAGCTCTTGGGTTTCTGACCTTGGGGTGACCTTTAACCTTTAACATGCTAACTGAGGCCCGCAGAGTCTGAGATGTAGCTCTTGGGTTTCTGACCTTGGGGTGACCTTTAACCTTTAACATGCTAACTGAGGCCTGCAGAGTCTGAGATGTAGCTCTTTGGGTTTCTGACCTTGGGGTGACCTTTAACATGCTAACTGAGGCCCGCAGAGTCTGAGATGTAGCTCTTTTGGTTTCTGACCTTGGGGTGACCTTTAACCTTTAACATGCTAACTGAGGCCTGCAGAGTCTGAGATGTAGCTCTTGGGTTTCTGACCTTGGGGTGACCTTTAACCTTTAACATGCTAACTGAGGCCTGCAGAGTCTGAGATGTAGCTCTTGGGTTTCTGACCTTGGGGTGACCTTTAACCTTTAACATGCTAACTGAGGCCCGCAGAGTCTGAGATGTAGCTCTTTGGGTTTCTGACCTTGGGGTGACCTTTAACCTTTAACATGCTGACTGAGGCCCGCAGAGTCTGAGATGTAGCTCTTGGGTTTCTGACTTTGGGGTGACCTTTAACCTTTAACATGCTAACTGAGGCCTGCAGAGTCTGAGATGTAGCTCTTGGGTTTCTGACCTTGGGGTGACCTTTAACCTTTAACATGCTAACTGAGGCCTGCAGAGTCTGAGATGTAGCTCTTGGGTTTCTGACCTTGGGGTGACCTTGCTGGGACGTCCACTCCTGGGAAGATTGACAGCTGTCCTGAATGTTTCCCACTCTTATGAGGCAAGTACAGATTTGCCGATTTCTTATTTCTGCTTATGTAATTTAAGTATATATTATTTATTCTTAAGTTTGAATATTGGTCAAATAGTCATTGATGAGAAAGTTTTATTGAATATGGCTGTTTGTTCATCTTTTCTGTTTAGTACGGGCTTTTTAATTTAAGTTTAATACTGGCGGTACTGTAACTTTAAGAGGCTGGAAGGTTACACCTGTGTTGTGAACGTCAGACCAGCAGTGGAGACACACGTTTTTTTACCGTGTCCCGTCCTATATTGTGTTGAAAGCCAGGTGTATGGATACTTGAGTGACACTTGTGGAATAAATTTCTATATTTTTTCTAACGTTACCTGGACTTCATGTGGATTTTTAAGGACAACAGTTTTTTGAACACGTGTAAGCCAGGAATATCTGCTAGTCGACTGTTGCACCTACACCACTTGTGAATAATCTTTCTCTCTGTAGAATGATGGACTCCAGATAGTTTGGAAACGGCCTTATAACCTTTCCCAGATTGATGGGCAGCAGCAGCTGCTTCTCTAAGATCAGTGCTGATGTATTTCCTGACTGATGATCAATTAATCAGTGCATTGATCAGCAGCTCCTGGCTGCTTCTTACCCTCTTAATTCCTGTGGAAGCTGTAAATAAACAGAATTTTGTGGCCTCATCTACTTTGTTTCATCAGTTTTTCTTTATCTGCTGTCACAGCTTGTGTGCAGATGTCATGTTAAATTGAGTTATAATGCTACTAAAGTCTATTTAAACAGCAAAATTTAAGAAGGTTCATAGACTTTCAAGTACCCCTGTATTTATCATGATACAGTACATTATTGAGAAAGATGTTTACTGTACCTTTGGGTCCAAAGCTGCTCTCTGGCAGCCTCTGTGCCAGATCAGTCCTGTTCATATCCATGAAGGTCTCCCGGGTCACCTCCACACAATGTTGACCGTATATATTCACCATCAGATCCACTATTTCTCTGTTGTTTGCATCACTCAGTTTGCTCCATGGGATTTGTGGAAGATCCATCTTGAATTGGGTCAAATGTAGAAACCACCTAAATCTACTGAGCTCATCACGCTTCAACTCCATCAGTGTGTCCAAAAGCAGCTGTTTCACAGCTAACATGGCTGCCATCTGGAAAACCAACAGTGTTTCAGAGGAAAATATCGATTTAGTTCACAGAGAATCAGACGGTGT
The DNA here is from genome assembly GCF_027942865.1 of Odontesthes bonariensis. NCBI lineage: Eukaryota > Metazoa > Chordata > Actinopteri > Atheriniformes > Atherinopsidae > Odontesthes > Odontesthes bonariensis. The sequence continues at coordinate 39,228,259 of NC_134510.1, forward strand.
TGTAGTTTATCCTAATATATCCTTTCAATGTCATTACTTCAGACCTTTGGATGTTTAAAGATGTTTTTCTCTCAGGAGAACACAAATAACTGAAGCATCTTTACAGAGCAAAAGATGAACGAACATACAGCACGTAGGTGAGTTCATCTTTAGTATTAACAGTGTTTTCAGGGTGGAACTTTTTAATAGTGATACCAAAACTGACCTGAACACCAAATGTTCTTCAATAATTCACTTTAAGCCAGCAGCACAGTGTAGCAGAAACATATGAACCAAATCCTTCCTATTTAATCTAGTTTCATGTGTAAAAGAAAAAGCTTTAAAGTCCAACTCAGTTCTGTGAAAACCATCCAAAATGCATGATGAAAACGTGATTTTAGGCTCTTTTTGAATAAAGGCCTTGCTCTGCAGGGTCAGACAGGTGAGACAGTACTCACTTTGTGGATCAGAGCAGACTGACACTCATGCAGCTTTTCTTCTGAGGAGAAATAAAGAAAAGAATTCAAACACCAGGAGAAGCAGCTTAAAAAGGAAATGAAGATGCTAAGAGGTGACAAAATGTCAGCACAGAAAGGTGGAGGTGGACGTCTGCCCCAACACATTTTCCTCTGCTGAGGTGCACGTGCACCTTTTAACTTTCTTTGCTGACCTTTTATAGTTGGAACTTTTTAACTATTTAGCACTGTTTTGAGGGAGTTTAGAACATTCCAGACATAAACGCAGAGAGATCAGATGTTTGCACATATCGGCTTTTATCTATTTCATTACTGTTCATCAGGATGGTCAAAGTCAACAAACGTTCAACTGAAACCTCTGAGATCTGAAGGCCATCTTTTCCATCAAAGGCCCACTTATAAAAGCCTTCTTATGACACACGTTCTGCTTCTGATGGAGATTTATTTCTTATTTCACACTGATGGCAAAGCTGAGTGTTAAACTGCCTCACCAAACACAGCCGACTACCAACTGTTCAGAAACCGGCTCACGGTTCATCATCCTCTTTCCTGTATCCTGACCCATTCACCATCTTGTTTTAAACCCACAAATGAAGCAGGCCTGCCGCTCATTTCCTAAACATTTATAATTCTTTTTATTTCCACGTTTTCACTCTCTTACTTTTGGGGTTTGACAGCCTCTGCACCAGATCCTTCTCCTTCATCTCCATCAAAGTCATCTCAGTCTCCTCCACAGACCTTTGGCCGTAAAGCTGCACCATTGAATACACTGTGTGGTGCAGGTCTGTCATCTCCATGAACATCCGGTTGGTCATTGAATAAAGGGAAGGGTCAAGCTGATTTAAGTCCTGAAAGTCCAAGTCGTTACGGTTGTGAAAGGCCTTAAAGGCCCGGAGCTCTCCATCACTCAGATCAGCCAGTGTTTCCAACAGCAGCTCTAAAGTGGACTCCATCGTTTCTACCTGGTAAATTCAAACAAAACGTTCATGAGTCACAGTTCAATTCGTCAGCTGTGACACGATGGGAAGAAGCCAGAGTTCCCAGAGAGAAGCCACACATAAAAATGGAGAACATGCAAACAGAAAGCTGGGATTTGAACCAGGAACCTTCTTGCTGTGAGGTGACAGTGCTGACCACCACACCAGCTTTTACATATCAGGACATGATGAAAGTAATCTGGTGCTATCCAGGGCCTAAAATGAGGTGAATCCAAGCTCAGATGAACAGCAACACATGACATATTACACTGTGTCTTTATTTATGGAAGGAAAACTGAGAGAGAGCCCAGAAACAGTGAAAAACTCAGCACATCTACTGATAACACAGCTGAACTGAATCTTCTCCTCAACTGATTCCTGCTGAACCGAACAGCTGAACAGTCATGACAACGGACTCAAGACAGAATATTTTAGCAGCTGGTGATGTTCAGATGAAGCTTTATGAAGATATCATCACATGAATGTCACTGAAAACAGATGGAGAGACGACACAAAGTGTGGATGTGAACTCTGGTCAGTGAAGCTCAAACAAAGTGAAGCTCTTCTTTCTCACTGCAGACTTCCCCATGATGGTGTCATTAGTTATTATGATGAGGAAGTCATGTGTTCAGAATGTGTTCTCAGGATGATCTTTGCTAAATTAGACTGAGGAAAGCTTTAATAATTTAAGGTGACGCTGACTTTAAAGGGATAGTTCGCCTCTTTTGACATGAAGCTGTATGACATCCCATATCAGCAACATCATTTATGACCAAAACGAGGCTGGAACTCTGCTCACAGGACGCAGCAGGGGGTAAGAAGATGTTCATAAATGATGTTGCTGATATGGGATGTCATACAGCTTCATGTCAAAAGAGGCGAACTATCCCTTTAAGTGTTGATCCTCTGTTTCAAAGCTGAACTGTGTGCAGTGGACTGATGTGATGTTACTCACTCTCTGGCTCAGCTCAGGTCGTTTCTCTGAGGAGGAAAGAGACAGAATAAAAGCTGTCAGCAGCTGGTTCATTATCAGCTTTTATCCGACACATTTTACCCTGAAGTGAAACCATGCTAAATGCTGTTGAATTTATTTGTGTGGAATCTGCTAAACTGTGACAGATCTGATGGAAATACTTTAATAATCTTCATGCGCTCCTTTATTTCCAAGTGAAGCTCTGAAATATACGCAGTGCTCCGGTACGTTTGTTGCCTCACCTTTGGCTCCTGAGTCGGCGCCCGACAATCTCTGCAGCAGATCAGTCCTGCTCATCTTCCTGAAAGCCTCTCTGCTCACCTCCACACACTGTGGGCCGTACGTCTGAGCCAGCAGCCGCACGGCATCCTGCGTGTTTGCTGCCTTCAGGGCGAGTAATGAACCTTTCTTTGTCCCAATCAGTGACTTGAATTCATCAAACTCCTCTGGACTCAACTGATTCAGAGTTTCAACAAGCAGCTTCTGAGTCGTCATAGTTTCCACCTGGAAAATTACAAGAAGATATCAACCAGTACACAGAGGACAGGGAGCTGCAAACATCCAGTCATGTGACAAAGAAAGCAGCTGCACTGCACAAATATTTTGTTGAAATCAGTAACTGTCTCAGACCAAATGGCTACGACCTGTGGGGTTCCCCAGGGGTCAATCCTGGGACCCCTATTGTTCAATCTGTACATGCTTCCACTAGGCCAGCTAATACGCAGCTATAATGTGTCCTACCACAACTATGCAGATGACACTCAGATCTACGTGTCACTGACAGCAGGAGAACACGGGCCTGTAGATACACTGTGTCGCTGCATCGAACAGATCAGTGTGTGGATGCAAAACTATTTTCTCCAGCTGAACTCAGACAAAACTGAAATCATTGTCTGTGGCCCACAGAAACAAAGAGAAAGTGTTATCAGTCACCTTGAGACTCTCTCTAAAACCTAATTATCAGGTTAGAAATCTCAGGGTAATATTGGACTCAGACCTGAACTTTAACAGCCACATTAAATCTGTAACATCAGCAGCTTTTTACCATCTAAAAAACATTGGCAGAATCAAAGGAATAGTGTCTAAACCAGACTTAGAGAGACTGATCCATGCGTTTGTCTCCAGCAGGTTAGACTGCTGTAACGGCCTGCTCACTGGGCTCTAAACGGGCTGTAAGACAGCTGCAGGACATCCAGAACGCTGCTGCTCGAGTCCTGACTAGGGACTAGGAAATACGACCATATTATGCCCCTTTTTCCATTGCCGAGCTAGCCCTACTCTACTCGGTTGGATATAGCGCGACACTACACGGCACGGCACCAGTACCATTTCCTTTTCCACAAAAAAACGTGACCTGGAAGTGGGCGGAGTCGGCCCGGTCACCACTAACGTGACGTCGGTTTCAGGTGATTACAAAGTGTCACGCCGCGGTTAGTCAAAACTTAACACAACGATGGAGTGTAATGTGTAATGCAGTTGACAGTTCATATTGTTTAGTTAAAGCAAGCTCTTTATTAAAAAAGACAGTACAAAAGTAAACAGCAGGAGTTGTCTCAGATACAGGCGTCTGTGTTGGTGCCGGTGGAATGCAGATAGCAGCTGCTGCCTCAGCTGCAGATTGCGATGCCAGTGTCGGTTCTGAAGCCTGCGGGATTGGAGGATCTTCGCTGACCTCAGCAACCGAACACTCATCAGTTGCACAAGCCGAGTCTTGAGGGAAAAAAAAAAAAAAAGTGAACATACGAAACGCATACACGTAACCGCATAGGTGAGACACTGTGCTAGCCTTCCAAAACAGCGTTGTTTGCTAGCTCACTCAAAACAACTTACATGAGACACCTGTGTAACGTTTTATACAAGTTAAAGACTGAACATGTATTTGTTACGTTATAAAACATGCGTTTGTTAAGATTTAAGCGTTGCACCAAGGGGATAAGAACAACACTTACCATTTTCCATCGCCTCCAACAAAGACGTCGCCGTATCCACGCCACTCTCCTTGCTCCGGTTCGCCGGGCGGTGCCCGTAAATGCCGTCCATTTGGTCAAACCACTTCCATGTCTTTCGGTTTGACGTTGGGGCATGCGCTGGATACCGTAGTCGCGCAGCTCCGCCCACACACGATACCCTTTCCATATGTACGAGGTCGTCAGGGTGGACGTGTGTGCCAAGTTTCATGACCTTGCGATGATTATAAGGCTTTCAAACCACAAACGCCATCACACTATTTTCACCGCCTGGCCACGCCCACACCGTTCAGAGTTTGGAAAAGTTTCTCCATTATTTTTTCCCACGAGGTGTGAAAAAAAAAAAGACGTTTCCAACCACCAGCAGGTGGCGCTATAGGTGGATGTCACTATGATAATATGCACGCGTTCAGGCTGGGTCCAGCATTCACCGTATGAAGTTTGGGACAGATTGGATAATGTATGTGGGAGTTATAAGCGACTTCATTTTTTGTGGCGAGCGAAGGCGAGTCATCGAACTTTGAGTCGTTGCCACGGCCACGCCCTTTAAGTTTTGAAAAAGTTTCCCCATGATTTTTTTCCCCCATGTCTTAAGAGTAACCTGGCCAAGTTTGAAGTCTGTAACATTTAATCTGTAGGACGAGTTCGATCATATGCAAGGCGTGGAATCGGTCATAAAAGCAACGAAAAAGCACCTTCCATCCAAAATGGCCGCCTTCCTGTGGACGTGGGACCATGGCGGCATGAGACTTTTTTGTGCGTCTGGGCATGATGAATGAGTGTACCGAATTTCGTCGTCCCACACGAAACTAACCCCAATGTGGGGACCATTTTTAAGCATTGTAGGGGGCGCTACAGAGTCAATGAGCGACTCCCAAAAATATAAAGTTTAGATTCTTTCATGTTGTCGACTGGCAGGTGGCGCTCGCAAAGTTTCAGGAGTTTCGAGCACCTTTTGCAAAGAATAAGAAAGAAAGAAAGAAAGAAAGAAAGAAAGAAAGAAAGAAAGAAAGAAAGAAAGAAAGAAAGAAAGAAGAAACCTTACAGATACAATCGGGTCCTTGCAGTTTCCCTGCTCGGTCGGCGCATGAGCAGTGAGTCCACCTTCATGTTTGTGAGAGATGTGTCATCAGAAGGGAATGTTTCTGCAGCCTAAAGCAGACTCTGATCTCTCCAAAGTTTGTTCCTGCGCACGTTTAAAGATTTGGAACTAACGCTAATGATGTTATTTCATTTGTTTTTACAACGAACTATAAAATATTTCCTTTCCTCTTCTTCCGTAGTGCGTTTCTGTGCGTGCGCGCGCGCGTCTGTATGCGTTTATCTGATTAAATCTTTCTAAAACTGATGTTCCCCTCAGGGTGCTGCAGGGATGTGCTGTGTGCATGTGTGCCGCTCACCTTCTCTGAGGAACCCTGCAGCTCTGCCAGCACTCTGCTTCAGGACTGAAACACAGCCACGTCTCCAGCTTCTGAAAGCCAGAGCAGGGAGTTCATGGGCTTTGAAAGTACTTTCACTTCCTCCTCAAACCAACGGCCAGATGGCGGAACTGAGAAACATCCTCCTGTGGGCAGGGCCGTGGCTACGGGGCGGGGGCTGGGGGGACAAGTCCTGCGAAATGCCTATGTTTCTGTTCGAGCTCTCCTGTAGTAATCAGTGTTTTATAAAGTACTGAAATCTCACACTCAAGTAAAAGTATAGGTACCCCTCCAAAATATGACTTTGGTATAAGTCCAAGTCACTGACTTTAAGATATTTTAAGACTTTAACTCAAGTAACATACTTGAGTTAAAGTCTTAAAGTATCCGAAACGTCTTGTACTTAAGTATGAGAATTACTGTAAAAATAGATGTACTTTAGTAATGTAATGAAAAGTATAAGTAAAAAGTAAACAAGGTAAATGCAGTTTGAATGACATTTTTTATATTTTGGTAAACTTTGAAGGTCAAATACACTTAAAATCTACACACAACCAAGTGCAGGCAAAATTTAGACCAGGTTTAGACAGAAAATACAAACTTTGTGAACCTTTAAGTTTTTCTTCTTCAAGTAAGGTCAGTGCTGAAAATGAGGCCTACATTACACCATTAAGAAAAAAATGAAACAAAAGAGGCTGCTGCTGTTATTGCCATCATTATAAACTAAATTTAAAGAAAAAAATAGGAGAACACTGAAGCTTATCTGGCATCTGAAGAGGGAGTCCAGTTTGAAAGCCCTTTTGTAAACCTTTCTAAAGGAACAATGAAAATGTATCGGAGTAAAAGTATGCAATTAAGTTCGGAAATATAATAAAGTAAAAGTGAAAGTTGTCAAAAAATTTCAATCTTGAGGAAAGTACAAAGTATTCCAAAATATACTTAAGTACAGTAGTGAAGTATTTTTACTTAATTACTATACAACACTGGTAGTAATCATATGTTGTATACCTTTGATTTTATTGATAGATTGCCGTTGGTTGCATGCATCATACAAGTTCTATATTTCTTTACAAAAAACAAACAAAAAACCAAAAAACTTCATAAAAAAAATTCCTCTGAGCCACAAACGAGATCTGACATAGACCCACTCTGAATAGTTTATAAACAATTTAAAAGTATTCCAGATGGATGTGACTGTCCTGGAATTGCCTAGATAGAGCGGTAGTTGGGTTTCATCCTCTCAGCTTCATTTCTTCTCTTCAGCAGTTACTTGGTGAACACATTTCTTGTGACCCTGATGGCGTTGTAATGGTGCGTTTGCATGCATCCTACAAGTTCTACATTTCTTTACCAAAAAAAAAAAACTTCATCAAAAAATTCCACTCTGTTAACAAAATTGACGGTCATGATTTATGCTAGTGTGGCCATATTTTCATTACCGAATTGAATTATCATTATTATTATTATTACTTTTACATTATTATTATTATTATTATTATTATTATTATTATTATTATTATTGTGCTTGAAGTTGTAGTAGTGGTTTTCCACCGATTTTTTCAGGTATTGTTTTCTGCCCCCCCGAGATGAGCTAACCAGTGGCGGCTGGTGATTCAATTTGTTGGGGGGGGCGCAGTTGCGCGTGACGGGTCAAATAGCACCTCACAATCAGAACACAACACACAAATTCTAAAAACCACCTAAACTAGACCATTGTTCAAGTATTAATACAATTAGAGAGATACTTTGGATATTGTTGACCTTAAATAAAGAGTTTTGGGACAGAATAGATAAAGAAATATAGGCTACTGTAATTAGAATAGACCACATGTTACACCATCTAAACACCAGTCAACTAGATCATTGTTAAACTATCAATACAGTTAGAGACAGACATTGGGTTGATCAAAAATGAAGAGTTTTGGGGCAGAATAGATTCAGAAAGTAGGCTACTTTAATGAAAATAGACCATATGTGATACCATAACCACAACATAATAGTAGGGAGGGATGATGGTTCTGAATTTCCTATTCTATTGCAAAATGTACAAATATTCAGGAAAAACAAAGACCACATTAAAAGGTAGGTGTGTCTAATGTTTTGAGGAGTAATATAGAAGACTGGATCAATTCTGATGTTTTTTAATGTGCTATATAAATAAAGCTGACTTGACTTGACTGCACAGAAAAATGGACAACAACTAATTTCTACAACAGAGACTCACCTCTGCAGCAATCCTACTGTCTGTGGTCTTCTTCCCCGAGAGCCCGGCGCTTCCTCGGATGCTTGCTTGATGGATGTGATTGATTCGATGAATTGTCCAATCACGTTAAGATTAAAAATAAGGAAAACTCTGCCATTGGTCTGGGCGCACAGAGCTGCGAACTAGAATCAATTTTTCATGCGCCAATGAAAAGCTGCCTGAGAGTTTGCTAGCTCTCATAGACTCCAGTGTTACCGGCGACCACCTGGAGGAGGGCTTTATATCCAATAGCAAATAGCAAGCCTAGCCTAAAGTCGAAAGCATTTAATGGTTGCTGGCAGTGGCATGTAGCCTACAGCAGAGTCTATCACACCACTGCACGAGTAAAAACGCAATGTACAAATGTATAATTAATTTCATATTTGTTATGGTTGATCCACGGGAGGGGCGGCGCTCTAGCGCCCTCTATTGACCAACCGCCACTGGAGCTAACTGCCCCCCCACACATGCCATTCTGGTCACACCTCTGCCTGTGGGTGGATCCTTCCACACAAGCGATGGAATCTGGGGGATTTTGATCTCTTGATCACAGGAATAATGATGGCATCCTGTTTTAGTTTAATATTAGGATAAAGGCACAGATCATGAGGAGGGAGCCTTCTTTTATTCCTGTAATTTGTTGTTGTCGGTTCTTGGGGATGTCGTCAGGAGACATGGCATTAGTTTTCACAGCTATGCTGATGATACACAGCTTTACATCGCCATGTGTCCAGATGACCTAAAACCAGTTAACGTTCTTTTAAACTGTATTTCAGATATAAAGTCATGGATGGCAGAGAATTTCTTACAGCTCAACCAGGGCAAGAGTGAAGTTTTAATTATTGGTCCTGAAGACAAGAGAGAGATCATTTTACCCAAACTACAAAATTTTAAATCTTCTCAACATGTAAAAAATCTGAGTGTTCTTTTTGACTCTGAGCTGGATTTTATCCAACATATTAGAAATGTAACAAAGACAGGATTTTATCATCTTAAAAATATTGCCAGAGTCCGCCCATTTCTCTCTCTGGCCAGCACGGAGGTGCTGATGCATGAAGGCTAGCCGCAAATTCAACATGGCAGACTCACCAGGTGTTGGCAATCGCTCATCAAGCATCCAGATCCACATATAAGGCGCTCCTGCCTGGGCTCGTCCTGTTCATCAGCAAGCTGCATCCCACCACCTCCCCATCTCCACCTGGTGTCTCAAGGTCCTCGACATCTCCTTCCTTCGTATGACTCCGCCACCAGGTTCAGGTCCCAAAGGGGGGAAGATATTCAGCATCTATCTCCCTATGCCGGACTTGCAAGCTCACAGCGGTTCAGCTTGCATGTCCTCCGCCGGGGCCCGAGTGCCAAAGAAATATTGACAATAAACCTTGCAATTGTCTCCCTATCTCTCCGTGTGAGTCTCTCCAGGTTGAAATGCTTTTATTTCTAGTAGAATAGATTATTGTAATGCCCTGCTTTCTGGTCTTCCCAAAAAAAGTATTCATTACCTACAATTACTACAGAATTCAGCTGCACGTGTGCTGACCAAGACCAGAGGGCGGGAACACATTACACCAGTTTTAAAATCGCTGCATTGGCTCCCCGTGCATTTCAGGATTGATTTTAAGGTTCTTTTAGTTGTTTATAAATGTCTTAATGGTCTCGGGCCTTCTTATCTATCTGATCTGCTTTTAAATTATGAGCCCTCACGGACCCTGAGGTCCTCTGGTACCGGCCGTTTAGTTGTTCCTAAAGTTCGAACAAAAACTTATGGTGAGACGTCGTTCCACTATTATGGACCTCATCTCTGGAACAGCCTGCCAGAGAACGTCAGGGCTAGCCTAGAAATCTAGACGCCCCTAGCGGCCGCAAATGGAATTTGCTCCGGGGCTAGTCTAGTCACTTGTGGTCGTTTTGCGAGGTTCCAAATCAAAACTTAATCGAGCCAATCAAATCGTGAGGAGCAGGGTCGGAGGCCGGGCTACCTAGGGACGACAGAGGTGCGACGTTTCAGTGTGTAGTTCCAGAGAGAGGTAAACAATGGCTGTGCCCGGCGAACAGGCTTTCCCCAGTCGATTGCGAGCATGATGTACCGAAGACGGCGGGCCGATCTTCGTCTCAGAGCTGACAAAACTCTCCGGTAAGGCATTTGAACGGTCAAATTCCGTTAACGGGACGAGAGCAGTCAAAACCAGAAGTGCGTTGCTCACTGCGGCTAGCTTTAGTAGCGCTGAATTTGTGGGAACAAAATTGTAAATAGCCGGTATTTTGTCAGATTTTCAACACCTTGGGGGTCTAAACGACTACTTTCTCGCCTGAAAATGTTTCAAATGTTGCTAAAGTTATATATTTACAGAGTTTAGAGCTTAAAGGAGAACTCTGGGGCATTTGAAGCGCAATCCCATTGCTAGAGGTTGTCAAATACTGATAGTAGGACACAGACTGCTGCAAATCTGCGGTCCCTATGTGGAGATCGCGCTGTTCGCGCAACCTGTCATGCGAGGCTAATACGTAGTGGCTAGGGGCAAGCGCTAAACCTTCCACGTAAAACAACAACTTGCACACTGCAGAAACGTCACACCACTTTATAAACCATCCGACAATAAAGTCACAAGCCTTACCATCAAAACCATATGCATGGTTCTCACATTACTGGCATGGGGACGTTACAAAACAACTTTATAAACAGCATGTAACTCACCGGTTAGTTGTACGCTCGCGCATGTGAAAGCCCAAAAGAGTCGATGGACGATAATCCCATATACAAAACAATTAATCTTCTCTAGAAAAACTGCGTTCAAGTATTTAAAACATTACAATACATGCCCAGTAATATTGTTGTAATGTTTTAAATACTTGATACTTATTAAACCCATAACAGTTCGGTTGGTCAAAGCTGAAGTAAATAATTACACAAAGGGTATCAATTCTTTATTACTGTCAGGATCCGTGTGTGAAAGGACTGACAAGACAAAACCACTGGCGCTGCCAAGGCAGGAATAACAAACTCCACACAAAAGCTCAAACGGAAAGCAAGGAAGGAAAAACTGACCAACAGAGAAGCTGCAGGGAGGAGGAGGACGAAAATGGCAGCGTCGATGAGTAGAGTGACAACAAAATGAGTGATGACGGGTGTGAATGAGATCAGGGAACCAAACCGAGACAACTGAGGACATCTAGAGGTAATGACAAAGAACAGACCTACAACAGAATCTGACACTGAGGACTGAAAACTAAAACAGTTCCATGGAATAAAGCTCAGGAACACAGAACAGAGACTAAACCCAGGCTTTAAGAAATAACTACAACCAGAGCAGAGACTAAAGCCTCTAGCATGGTCGCCGCGTCTGCTAGCGGCGAGTCGATGCGCCAGTAGTTGCATTTTTCTCCGTCACAGAGGTGTCGCTGCTACGTGAAGGTTACCGCTACTCTACAACCAGGAAAGTGGAGAAGAAAACAAAGAAGAGCAGGAAAACTGGCTGTGTTCGAAACTACTCCTACTAACTTTAACTTTTTTTAAGTTCCCGGATGCATACTAGATTCTCCTAAATGTTGGGTATGCATCATGAGGTTACTACTCATACTCAAACTACCCAAGATGCAACGTAACGGGACGTCGCCGATCGTCATTTCCTGTCAAAACGGCAGTTTCAAGCTAGCTGCAACGAGGGTAGGTTCACTTCCTGTTTTCAAAACAAAAGCACCAATTGTATGGTAATGGCTTTCCCTATGATAAAAGGCAACGGGTATTTTATTTTTGTGAAAATAACCGGAAGTGCGTTGCTCACTCCGGCTAGCTTTAGTAGCGCCGAATTCGTGGGAACAAAATTGTAAAGCCGGTATTTTGTCAGGTTTTCAACACGTTGGGGATCTAAACGACTACTTTCTCGCCTGAAAATGTTTCAAATGTTGCTAAAGTTTAAGTTCGAGTTTAGAGCTTAAGGGAAATCAGCTTCAGGCCGGCTGATTTCGGCTCGGGCAGGAGGGAAATGCATTGTGGGTTAACGCTCTGCATACTGTCTGATCGATCAGTATGGAAGTATGTAGTTTGTAGTATGCGGTTTCGAACACTCAGGTTATTCCATCAGTGGATTTTTACTTCCCTGATGGCACGGGCATATTCCAAGATGGCAATGCCCGGATTCATCGGGCTCAAACTGTGAAAGAGTGGCTCAGGGAGCGTGAGACATCATTTTAGCACATGGGTTGGTCCCCAGGGAGTCCAGACCTTCAGCCCAGTGAGAATCTTTGGCCGACTCTCCCATCACCACCATAAGATCTGAGAGAAAAATTCATGCAACTATGGACAGAAATAACATTGCAGAAGCTTCCGGCTCACAAATTCCCCCTTTTTTTTCCAAAATATCAGCTCAGAAATCAAATAAAACTGATCTTCTAAAGACAAGAAAATTCACTCAAAGTGATGATTTTATTATGAAGTTCATATTACAAAACATTTGGGATGAAGAACCAACAGTGGGCCTGATTAAACATGAGGGATAAAAACTCTAATAAAATATATTAATATATCAAGGTTAAAGACACTCTTATTCAATGTCATAAGTTGCATTAAATCATGACATTTCTGATCAATTCATTGAGTCCATAATTGGACCCTGCATCTGTTTTTTAAAACTTTGTTTTTTCTATAAAATGAGGCTCAGGGATCAGTCATGGCACCGATACAGAACATTTAGAATTACATTTCCTCATTTCTACTCTAAGGCAAACCTTTCATGTTCAGATAAATTATTTTGGAGCCTAAAAATGTTTGTTTTTTTGCCACAGAATTCTTTTTTTTCCAGGTTTTTGATGAGAAGCTCCTGTTGGCCTTCAGGACTTCGTAGAATAAATCTTTGGCTTCTTCTCCAGCTTTCGGGGGACCGCCGTACAGCTGCCTCAGCGTAAGTCCATAACGCTGTCATCATCGAACTGCTGATCTGTGAAAAGAAGAACGAAATTGCCGATGAGTCACAGTATCAGTGAAGTAACGTTAATGAGTCAGATTTTAATTCAAAATGCAGAAAACTTCTGGTCATTTTAAAATGTGATGACCGAAGATCATTAAACATCAGCAACGATCTCAGAGAAGCAACTGTTGCTGCCCGTCAAAAGAGCTACATCTCAGACTCTGCAGGCCTCAGTTAGCATGTTAAAGGTTAAAGGTCACCCCAAGGTCAGAAACCCTGCTGGATCAGGGGTTCACTTAATTTCTCACTGCTGCTACCAGCTGCTGGATCAGGGGTTCACTTAGTTTCTCACTCACTGCTGCTACCAGCTGCTGGATCAGGGGTTCACTTAGTTTCTCACACACTGCTGCTACCAGCTGCTGGATCAGGGATTCACTTAGTTTCTCACACACTGCTGCTACCAGCTGCTGGATCAGGGGTTCACTTAGTTTCTCACTCACTGCTGCTACCAGCTGCTGGATCAGGGGTTCACTTAGTTTCTCACTCACTGCTGCTACCAGCTGCTGGATCAGGGGTTCACTTAGTTTCTCACACACTGCTGCTACCAGCTGCTGGATCAGGGGTTCACTTAGTTTCTCACTGCTGCTACCAGCTGCTGGATCAGGGGTTCACTTAGTTTCTCACTGCTGCTACCAGCTGCTGGATCAGGGGTTCACTTAGTTTCTCACACACTGCTGCTACCGGCTGCTGGATCAGGGGTTCACTTAGTTTCTAACACACTGCTGCTACCAGCTGCTGGATCAGGGGTTCACTTAGTTTCTCACACACTGCTGCTACCAGCTGCTGGATCAGGGGTTCACTTAGTTTCTCACACACTGCTGCTACCAGCTGCTGGATCAGGGGTTCACTTAGTTTCTCACACACTGCTGCTACCGGCTGCTGGATCAGGGGTTCACTTAGTTTCTCACTCACTGCTGCTACCAGCTGCTGGATCAGGGGTTCACTTAGTTTCTCACTCACTGCTGCTACCAGCTGCTGGATCAGGGGTTCACTTAGTTTCTCACACACTGCTGCTACCAGCTGCTGGATCAGGGGTTCACTTAGTTTCTCACACACTGCTGCTACCAGCTGCTGGATCAGGGGTTCACTTAGTTTCTCACTCACTGCTGCTACCAGCTGCTGGATCAGGGGTTCACTTAGTTTCTCACACACTGCTGCTACCAGCTGCTGGATCAGGGGTTCACTTAGTTTCTCACACACTGCTGCTACCAGCTGCTGGATCAGGGGTTCACTTAGTTTCTCACACACTGCTGCTACCAGCTGCTGGATCAGGGGTTCACTTAGTTTCTCACACACTGCTGCTACCAGCTGCTGGATCAGGGGTTCACTTAGTTTCTCACACACTGCTGCTACCAGCTGCTGGATCAGGGGTTCACTTAGTTTCTCACTCACTGCTGCTACCAGCTGCTGGATCAGGGGTTCACTTAGTTTCTCACTGCTGCTACCAGCTGCTGGATCAGGGGTTCACTTAGTTTCTCACTCACTGCTGCTACCAGCTGCTGGATCAGGGGTTCACTTAGTTTCTCACACACTGCTGCTACCAGCTGCTGGATCAGGGGTTCACTTAGTTTCTCACTGCTGCTACCAGCTGCTGGATCAGGGGTTCACTTAGTTTCTCACACACTGCTGCTACCAGCTGCTGGATCAGGGGTTCACTTAGTTTCTCACTCACTGCTGCTACCAGCTGCTGGATCAGGGGTTCACTTAGTTTCTCACACACTGCTGCTACCAGCTGCTGGATCAGGGGTTCACTTAGTTTCTCACACACTGCTCCTACCAGCTGCTGGATCAGGGGTTCACTTAGTTTCTCACTGCTGCTACCAGCTGCTGGATCAGGGGTTCACTTAGTTTCTCACTCACTGCTGCTACCAGCTGCTGGATCAGGGGTTCACTTAGTTTCTCACACACTGCTGCTACCAGCTGCTGGATCAGGGGTTCACTTAGTTTCTCACTGCTGCTACCAGCTGCTGGATCAGGGGTTCACTTAGTTTCTCACACACTGCTGCTACCAGCTGCTGGATCAGGGGTTCACTTAGTTTCTCACTCACTGCTGCTACCAGCTGCTGGATCAGGGGTTCACTTAGTTTCTCACACACTGCTGCTACCGGCTGCTGGATCAGGGGTTCACTTAGTTTCTCACTCACTGCTGCTACCAGCTGCTGGATCAGGGGTTCACTTAGTTTCTCACTCACTGCTGCTACCAGCTGCTGGATCAGGGGTTCACTTAGTTTCTCACACACTGCTGCTACCAGCTGCTGGATCAGGGGTTCACTTAGTTTCTCACACACTGCTGCTACCAGCTGCTGGATCAGGGGTTCACTTAGTTTCTCACACACTGCTGCTACCAGCTGCTGGATCAGGGGTTCACTTAGTTTCTCACTCACTGCTGCTACCAGCTGCTGGATCAGGGGTTCACTTAGTTTCTCACTCACTGCTGCTACCAGCTGCTGGATCAGGGGTTCACTTAGTTTCTCACTCACTGCTGCTACCAGCTGCTGGATCAGGGGTTCACTTAGTTTCTCACTCACTGCTGCTACCAGCTGCTGGATCAGGGGTTCACTTAGTTTCTCACACACTGCTGCTACCAGCTGCTGGATCAGGGGTTCACTTAGTTTCTCACACACTGCTGCTACCGGCTGCTGGATCAGGGGTTCACTTAGTTTCTCACTCACTGCTGCTACCAGCTGCTGGATCAGGGGTTCACTTAGTTTCTCACTCACTGCTGCTACCAGCTGCTGGATCAGGGGTTCACTTAGTTTCTCACACACTGCTGCTACCAGCTGCTGGATCAGGGGTTCACTTAGTTTCTCACACACTGCTGCTACCAGCTGCTGGATCAGGGGTTCACTTAGTTTCTCACACACTGCTGCTACCAGCTGCTGGATCAGGGGTTCACTTAGTTTCTCACACACTGCTGCTACCAGCTGCTGGATCAGGGGTTCACTTAGTTTCTCACACACTGCTGCTACCAGCTGCTGGATCAGGGGTTCACTTAGTTTCTCACACACTGCTGCTACCAGCTGCTGGATCAGGGGTTCACTTAGTTTCTCACTGCTGCTACCAGCTGCTGGATCAGGGGTTCACTTAGTTTCTCACTCACTGCTGCTACCAGCTGCTGGATCAGGGGTTCACTTAGTTTCTCACACACTGCTGCTACCAGCTGCTGGATCAGGGGTTCACTTAGTTTCTCACTGCTGCTACCAGCTGCTGGATCAGGGGTTCACTTAGTTTCTCACACACTGCTGCTACCAGCTGCTGGATCAGGGGTTCACTTAGTTTCTCACTCACTGCTGCTACCAGCTGCTGGATCAGGGGTTCACTTAGTTTCTCACACACTGCTGCTACCAGCTGCTGGATCAGGGGTTCACTTAGTTTCTCACACACTGCTCCTACCAGCTGCTGGATCAGGGGTTCACTTAGTTTCTCACTGCTGCTACCAGCTGCTGGATCAGGGGTTCACTTAGTTTCTCACTCACTGCTGCTACCAGCTGCTGGATCAGGGGTTCACTTAGTTTCTCACACACTGCTGCTACCAGCTGCTGGATCAGGGGTTCACTTAGTTTCTCACTGCTGCTACCAGCTGCTGGATCAGGGGTTCACTTAGTTTCTCACACACTGCTGCTACCAGCTGCTGGATCAGGGGTTCACTTAGTTTCTCACTCACTGCTGCTACCAGCTGCTGGATCAGGGGTTCACTTAGTTTCTCACACACTGCTGCTACCGGCTGCTGGATCAGGGGTTCACTTAGTTTCTCACTCACTGCTGCTACCAGCTGCTGGATCAGGGGTTCACTTAGTTTCTCACTCACTGCTGCTACCAGCTGCTGGATCAGGGGTTCACTTAGTTTCTCACACACTGCTGCTACCAGCTGCTGGATCAGGGGTTCACTTAGTTTCTCACACACTGCTGCTACCAGCTGCTGGATCAGGGGTTCACTTAGTTTCTCACACACTGCTGCTACCAGCTGCTGGATCAGGGGTTCACTTAGTTTCTCACTCACTGCTGCTACCAGCTGCTGGATCAGGGGTTCACTTAGTTTCTCACTCACTGCTGCTACCAGCTGCTGGATCAGGGGTTCACTTAGTTTCTCACTCACTGCTGCTACCAGCTGCTGGATCAGGGGTTCACTTAGTTTCTCACTCACTGCTGCTACCAGCTGCTGGATCAGGGGTTCACTTAGTTTCTCACACACTGCTGCTACCAGCTGCTGGATCAGGGGTTCACTTAGTTTCTCACTGATGCTACCAGCTGCTGGATCAGGGGTTCACTTAGTTTCTCACTCACTGCTGCTACCAGCTGCTGGATCAGGGGTTCACTTAGTTTCTCACACACTGCTGCTACCAGCTGCTGGATCAGGGGTTCACTTAGTTTCTCACTCACTGCTGCTACCAGCTGCTGGATCAGGGGTTCACTTAGTTTCTCACACACTGCTGCTACCAGCTGCTGGATCAGGGGTTCACTTAGTTTCTCACACACTGCTCCTACCAGCTGCTGGATCAGGGGTTCACTTAGTTTCTCACTCACTGCTGCTACCAGCTGCTGGATCAGGGGTTCACTTAGTTTCTCACACACTGCTGCTACCAGCTGCTGGATCAGGGGTTCACTTAGTTTCTCACTGCTGCTACCAGCTGCTGGATCAGGGGTTCACTTAGTTTCTCACTCACTGCTGCTACCAGCTGCTGGATCAGGGGTTCACTTAGTTTCTCACACACTGCTGCTACCAGCTGCTGGATCAGGGGTTCACTTAGTTTCTCACTCACTGCTGCTACCAGCTGCTGGATCAGGGGTTCACTTAGTTTCTCACACACTGCTGCTACCAGCTGCTGGATCAGGGGTTCACTTAGTTTCTCACACACTGCTCCTACCAGCTGCTGGATCAGGGGTTCACTTAGTTTCTCACACACTGCTTCTGGAAGAAGTAAGGATGACTTACCCGGAATCGGTGCCACTACTGCAACTGTGAAAAAGAGTTAGACAGAGTTAGAGCTTCAAAAATCAGATGCAATTCAAATTTGTCCAGCAAAGGTAAGAAGTGCTTATTTCAAGTCTGGCTTTAAGCAGCCGTCTAAAACACTAATTCATTTGGTTCTAACATGATGTAAACGCACTAGTTAGCCATTCAATGTGAGTTAGAGAAATGCAGATTTATCTGGCTAACGCTGCTGTGATGCCAGGACAGCAGAAAGGAGACACTTCCAGCTGCTCAGCGTAGTTTAATTCATGTTTAAACGGAGCGATCAGGGAGTTCAGACTGTCTATAAAAAGCTCAGTTGTTCTGAATGTGGGAGAGGTGAACTTTCTGAAGGTCAGCAGAACATCAGCTGAATGTCTCGTGTTCAAATAGAAAAAGTAAGGACGACTTACCTGGAATCGGTGCCACTACTGCAGCTGTGAAAAAGAGTTAGACAGAGTTAGAGCTTCAAAAATCAGATGCAATTCAAATTTTCCCAGCAAAGGTAAGAAGCTGTGATACTGAAATAAGATCCTCTGGATGTGATGACAGAAGAGATAAGGACGAGTTTCCCTCATTTCAGGATTAATAAACTCAGAGTTTCCCTCATTTCAGGATTAATAAACTCAGAGTTTCCCTCATTTCAGGATTAATAAACTCAGAGTTTCCCTCATTTCAGGGTTAATAAACTCAGAGTTTCCCTCATTTCAGGATTAATAAACTCAGAGTTTCCCTCATTTCAGGATTAATAAACTCAGAGTTTCCCTCATTTCAGGATTAATAAACTCAGAGTTTCCCTCATTTCAGGATTAATAAACTCAGAGTTTCCCTCATTTCAGGATTAATAAACTCAGTTTCCTACATTTCAGGGTTAATAAACTCAGAGTTTCCCTCATTTCAGGGTTAATAAACTCAGAGTTTCCCTCATTTTAGGGTTAATAAACTCAGTTTCCCTTATTTCAGGATTAATAAACTCAGAGTTTCCCTCATTTCAGGATTAATAAACTCAGAGTTTCCCTTATTTCAGGATTAATTAACTCAGAGTTTCCCTTATTTCAGGATTAATAAACTCAGAGTTTCCCTCATTTCAGGATTAATAAACTCAGTTTCCTACATTTCAGGGTTAATAAACTCAGAGTTTCCCTCATTTCAGGGTTAATAAACTCAGAGTTTCCCTCATTTCAGGGTTAATAAACTCAGAGTTTCCCTCATTTCAGGATTAATAAACTCAGTTTCCTACATTTCAGGGTTAATAAACTCAGAGTTTCCCTCATTTCAGGGTTAATAAACTCAGTTTCCTACATTTCAGGGTTAATAAACTCAGAGTTTCCCTCATTTCAGGATTAATAAACTCAGAGTTTCCCTTATTTCAGGATTAATAAACTCAGAGTTTCCCTCATTTCAGGATTAATTAACTCAGAGTTTCTCTTATTTCAGGATTAATAAACTCAGTTTCCTACATTTCAGGGTTAATAAACTCAGAGTTTCCCTTATTTCAGGGTTAATAAACTCAGAGTTTCCCTCATTTCAGGATTAATAAACTCAGAGTTTCCCTCATTTCAGGGTTAATAAACTCAGTTTCCTACATTTCAGGGTTAATAAACTCAGAGTTTCCCTCATTTCAGGATTAATAAACTCAGAGTTTCCCTTATTTCAGGATTAATAAACTCAGAGTTTCCCTCATTTCAGGATTAATTAACTCAGAGTTTCTCTTATTTCAGGATTAATAAACTCAGTTTCCTACATTTCAGGGTTAATAAACTCAGAGTTTCCCTTATTTCAGGGTTAATAAACTCAGAGTTTCCCTTATTTCAGGGTTAATAAACTCAGAGTTTCCCTCATTTCAGGGTTAATAAACTCAGAGTTTCCCTCATTTCAGGGTTAATAAACTCAGAGTTTCCCTCATTTCAGGATTAATAAACTCAGAGTTTCCCTCATTTCAGAGTTAATAAACTCAGTTTCCTACATTTCAGGGTTAATAAACTCAGAGTTTTCACTAAACGGACCTCTCTGGTGTGCAGTGGTTATTCCTGCTGCTGCAGTCAGCGATCAGGATGAAAACCCACAAATGTTCCACAGTTTTCAGGGAACATTCAGCACCTTTACGTGCACAGTTAAGCCCAGCTGTGCCATTCAACTGGGCTGTCCCTGTATACAAGCATGGGACAGAAGCCCTCTTTCAACCCTGAACTGTGATGTCTCGTGTTCAAATGTAAGACGTTTGGACAGCTTACCTGCAGCCTGAGCCCCTGCAGCCTGAGCCCCTGCAGCCTGAGCCCCTGCAGCCAGAGCCCTCGCAGCCTGAGCCCCTGCAGCCTGAGCCCCTGCAGCCTGAGCCCCTGCAGCCTGAGCCCCTGCAGCCAGAGCCCCTGCAGCCTGAGCCCCTGCAGCCTGAGCCCCTGCAGCCGGAGCCCCTGCAGCCTGAGCCCCTGCAGCCCCTCCAGCTGTGAAAAAGAGTTAGACAGAGTTAGAGCTTCTAAAATCAGATGCAATTCAAATTTTCCCAGCAAAGGTAAGAAGCTGTGATACTGAAATATGATCCTCTGGATGTGATGACAGAAGAGGTAAGGACGACTCACTGCTACTGACCAGGTGGTGGTGGACGATATCCAGCTTCCATCGCTTCTTTAACTGTTAAGATGAGAGAAACACAGAGTTATAAGAGGCCTCTGAGGAATAAGGTTCAGTTCAAATCTGACGTTCAGGGATTTTACAACTTAATTTCATGGCTTGTTATGACCAATTCAATCCTTCTAATTGTAACTTCATCACTGCCTGCTGCGCCTGCCGACAGCCGCGCCTGTTACGGTGTTTGCTGCTCGGTCTGCACAGCAGGCAGTGATACGAAGGGAGAGAAAATAGGGCCAAGAGATTGTGAGGTCTGACTTTTTCCTGGAGAACCATTTTGTGATGCAAATGTATTACTCTTTTGAACGCATATTGTTTTGAGAAGCAAAACGCTTTATTTTTTAAACCCCAGCCAACTAGCCGGACTACCTTCATCAACACCAAAACGAGGCTGGAACTCTGCTCACAGGACGCAGCAGGGGGTAAGAAGATGTTCAGAAATGATGTTGCTGATATGGGATGTTATTAGAAGCGGTCTTTGCATAGAGGCATAGCTAGGCAACCGCCTTGGGCCCCCTGACTAGCTGCAAACTTCCCATAGGCCTACAGCTGGTAATTGGGGCCCTTTGGACAGTAATTCACAGATGCATGAAAACTGGTGCCACACACACACACACACACACACACACACACACACACACACACAGGGACACTCTTCATCACTCACTCGGCCCCATCCACACGTAGCCGGGTATCTGCTAAAATGAATATATTTTCCTACATTTGGACCTGTCATCCACATGAAAACGCATAAAAACGCATCGTAAACGAATGTTTTTAAAAACTCCGGGCAAAGTGAAGATTTTTGAAAACTCCGTTTATGCAGCTGCGTGTAGACAGAGATAACCGGAGTTTTGCGTTTTCGAACGTCACAATATGTGCCAAAACAACAACAAATCTGCTTTAAAGTCAAACGTGCGACCTTTGTTTACTGAAGAAGCATGGATGCCTTGAGAACTGTGGTGGTTATTATTGTGCAGGCGCTGTTTACTGCCTTGATTTTACACGCCCAAGTCGTACTCCCAGAGGAATGGCGTGGTGTCCCGGTCCTCACTCCTGTCGCTGTCGGAATTATTACGTCCTCATATCGAGGGGCAGTCCACTGTGATGCGATCACCTGTCAGTGTGCTCAAAAAAGTTGCGTGCACACTTTATTATTTAGCTGACGAGGGCAGATTACGCAAAACAGCAAATGCATTTGGGTTGTCAAGACAGGTGAAAACGCAGATGTTCGGTTATGTGTGGAAGGTGTTTTTTCGAAAACGAGGTAATGTGGATACAAATTATCTTATTGTTAAGCATATTTTGTTATTTAGGCAAAGCCAAGTTATACAGCGCATCCAATGAGGTATATATGACGTAGTGACGTCAGCGCCACCACCATGTATATTATGTTGAATAAACGGCTGACTCAGCAGTGAGCGTGAGTGTGTTCAGCCAAAGAGAGAAGGTCTCCGTGTATTCCTACCAGCAAGTAGCTAGCCGGTTAAGTTCTTCACTGTGTGTCTAGTAAAACGCAAGTGCTGCTGCGTAGCCAAGAGATGGCAAATATCCCCACAGGTTATGGGCCCAGTCACTTAGGCCACAGGTGGAGCAGACTTTTATTCGACGGCGAAGAAAGAAATTATGAACTTTGGGAAACAAGGTTCCTCGCTCACATGGAGCTCCGGAGTCTCAGGGAGACCATCGCGGAGACGCCTGATATCGACGAGGGGGATGAAGGAGCTCTCGCCGAAGATGAGGCAAAGAATGGTGAGGCGTACGCGGAACTTGTGCAAGTTTTGGACAACAAAAGTTTATCGTTGGTGATGAGAGAAGCGGAACGAGACGGAAGAAAGGCATTGGCGATTCTGCGAAAGCATTACGTTGGCAAGGACAAGCCACGTGTCGTGAGTCTTTATTGTGAACTGTCCTCACTCTGCAAAGCTAGCGATGAGACAATTACCGAGTACATAATTCGAGCAGAGACTATTTTCATGGCATTAAAGAGAGCAGACGAACAAATCAGTGATGGACTTATGATTGCAATGGTAGTGAAAGGGCTACCCGAGTCCTACAAACCGTTCGTTGTGCACGTTACACAGACAGATGAAGTCGTGATGTTTGGCGAGTTTAAAAGTAAACTGCGCAGCTATGAAAGCACAGAAAAATATGGAAGAGGAGAAGTGACCGAGGACAACGTGATGAGAACAAGCGGGGCAACGAGAGCGCGCGGGAGAGGCCGAGGGAAGAAGGTGGACTTGGCTGACATGGAGTGCTACGCGTGCGGGAAAAGAGGTCACATGGCCCGGGCATGCCCCAACGACGTGCAACAGAGGAGAGATGATCGAGCATGGGACACACCACAGCGAGGAAAAGGGCGCGGTCGTGGACGAGGCCGAGGTCGTGACCAACTCAAGAAAGCTGATGAACAAACAGATACACAGTCGTCATTTTTCTTTAGGGTGAGTGACTGTCAAGTGCAAGGAGAAAACAAGAAAGGGCTCATGGTTGACTGCGGGGCCACATCGCACATGATCAACGACCCCACCAAGTTCAAAACGGTGGACAAGAGCTTCAGACCCGAGGGCCACGTGATCGAGCTGGCCGACGGAAGCAAGGTGAGCGGAATGGCGAAGATGAGGGGAGACGCCGAGGTCTACTTGCTGGACAGCGAGGGACGACGAGTGAGAACGAGACTCAAGCAGGCGCTCTACATCCCATCGTTCCCACAGAACATCTTTTCTGTCAAGGCAGCAACAGGCAACGGCGCCGAGGTCCGATTCAAAGACGGCGAAGACTGGCTGGTCAACAGGGACGGTACAAAATTCAAAATGGATGTGTATGGTAGGCTGTATTACCTTAGCACAGTTGAGAATGAAAATATGGATGAAGTGTATGGTTGTCATGATATGAAAATGTGGCACAAAATCCTAGGCCATTGTAACTTTGATGACATTGCAAAGTTAGAGAATGTGGTTGAAGGGATGTCTATTAAGGGCAAAAATGATAAGTCAAACCAAAACTGTGAAATATGCACGCAGGGCAAATTCACACAAAGCAGAAACAGACAGGCAGATGCAAAAGCTACATCCATACTTGAGCTAGTGCACACAGACTTGTGCGGCCCCATAGAACCAGCAGGTAAAGATGGGTACAAGTATGCAATAGCGTTTACTGATGATTACAGTGGGATGATTTTTCCCTATTTTCTGAAGGCGAAAAGCTATGCAGCGCAAGCTACAGAAAAATTCATAGCAGATGTAGCTCCCTATGGGAAGATTAAGTGTATAAGGTCTGACAACGGTACAGAGTTTACCGGGCAGGAGTTCCAGTCCTTACTTAGGAGTAATGGGATAAAGCACGAGACAAGTGCACCCTACTCGCCCCATCAGAATGGAACGGCCGAAAGGGGATGGAGAACATTATTTGAGATGGCGCGATGCATGCTGTTAGAGAGTAACCTCCCAAAGCATTTGTGGACATATGCAGTGCAAACAGCAGCTCAGATTCGCAACAGGTGTTACAGTAAGCGTCTAGAGCAGACACCTTACTGTGTTTTCACAGGGAAAACACCCAACCTGTCTAATATGAAGGTATTCGGATCAGAATGTTACACGTATAAGCAGGACAAAAAGAAGCTGGATGCTAGGTGTGACAAAGGGATCTTTGTCGGCTACGATAAATATAGCCCAGCTTACAACATCTACTATCCGGAAACAGGAAAAGTCCTAAAACATAGGCTAGTGAAATCGATCACTAAAGGCAGCACCGATAGCCAGACACAGACCAGTTATGACATGGAAGAAGACACAGAGAGCTATGGAGATGCGACACCAAAGGTAGTGAGGCAGGGTCAGGGACAGTCTGAAGAGACGGAAGAGCCTCGTGTGGAGGCTGAGGCAGGTCCAACCCAGGTAGATGGTACAGAGAAAGAGCAGGTAGAACAGAGATATCCTGTGAGGGAGAGAAAGGCCCCTGAATACCTGAAAGAGTACCAGTGCAAAGCAGATTGTGATGAAACAGAAAATGTGGATTATTTCTACAGAGTGACCTATGGTGTGCCTAAAACGTTTAATGAGGCAATTAATTCACAAAAATCAAAATTGTGGGGTGATGCGATGAAAGATGAGATGCAATCCTTAACTGAGAATGAAACGTTCACTCTGACACCACTGCCACGGGGCAACCAAGCAGTGGGAGGTCGCTGGGTATATGCAGTGAAAGAAGGTCCAGATGGATCTGAGACTTGTAAAGCCAGATATGTTGCAAAGGGGTACGGTCAGGTGGAAGGGATTGACTACAAAGAGACTTTTTCACCCACTGCTAATAGGACCTCTGTCCGAGCTTTGATGCAGGTAGCTGTGAAGGAGGATCTTATCCTTCACCAAATGGATGTAAAGACTGCTTACTTGCATGCTCCCATGGACTGTGAGGTATATATGGAGCAACCGGAAGGTTTTGAGGTTAAGTCAAAAACAGGTGAACACCTTGTGTGTAAACTCAACAAGTCATTGTATGGGTTAAAACAGTCCGGTCGCAACTGGAATATGTTACTGCATGATCACCTTACAGGGAATGGTTTTGTGCAAAATGATGCTGACCACTGTGTCTACACCAGGGAATCTGGGAACGAGGAAGTCACACTGTTAGTGTGGGTTGATGATTTAATCATAGCAGCGAGCAACAACACCATACTGAAAGATGTGAAAGAAATGCTGAAGAGAAGGTTTAAGATGAAGGATATGGGTCCCCTTAGACACTTCCTAGGTATCGATTTTAACTACAGTGATGGAGAAATCAAAATGACACAAAAGAGGCACATTGAGAAAATGTTAGCCAGATTCGGAATGTCTGAATGCAAACCGAGATCCACCCCATCTGAGCAGAAATTACATTTTGACAGTGGAGGTGATGTAATTGATCCAACAGGTTACAGAGAGATAGTGGGTAGCTTAATATACATTATGACATGTACCAGACCCGACTTGAGTTGGATAGTTAGTAAACTATCACAACACCTGGCTGAACCAAAGCAACAGCATTGGACTGCTGCAAAACACTTACTGAGGTATTTAAAGGGTACTATGGATCAGGAATTACACTACAGGAAATGTGAGAAAAGCTTACAGCTTGAAGGACACAGTGACGCTGATTGGGCAAATGACAAAAATGACAGAAGAAGCACCACTGGATATTGTTTCAGCTTAACTGAGACTGGTGCAGTAATCTCATGGAAGAGCAGGAAGCAGTCAACAGTGGCGCTATCTAGCTGTGAAGCAGAGTACATGGCTCTAGCAGCAGCTACTCAGGAGAGCATGTACCTTGTTCAACTACTGAAAGGAATGGATGGGAGTAATCAGCATTTACCAGTCAAACTCTTTGAGGACAACCAGGGGGCGATAGCGTTATCCAAGAACCCAGTATGCAGACAGAGAAGCAAGCATGTGGATATAAAATATCATTTTGTACGGTCTGCACACACAGAGGGTAAAATTAATGTTGTTTACTGTCCTACTGCAGACATGGTAGCTGATGTACTTACCAAACCAGTGTCAAAGGTCAAATTTGAGAAATTCATGGGTTATTTGTTTGGAGAGTAATGATAGCTGGCAGAAGAAATGAAGTAAAGAATGTATTTTCTTTTATTTAGGTTTTCAGAACTGTCAGTATGTGAAATGGTTTTGTTTTACGAGTTATACTGTAACTGAGCACAGTACAAATTAGTTTTGTAATTTTGTTTTTGGTTTCCACTATACAGTAGAGAGAGCTGTAAACATGTCTTTGAGTGGGAGTGTTAAGCATATTTTGTTATTTAGGCAAAGCCAAGTTATACAGCGCATCCAATGAGGTATATATGACGTAGTGACGTCAGCGCCACCACCATGTATATTATGTTGAATAAACGGCTGACTCAGCAGTGAGCGTGAGTGTGTTCAGCCAAAGAGAGAAGGTCTCCGTGTATTCCTACCAGCAAGTAGCTAGCCGGTTAAGTTCTTCACTGTGTGTCTAGTAAAACGCAAGTGCTGCTGCGTAGCCAAGAGATGGCAAATATCCCCACACTTATAAACGGAGGGGGGGATATATTCGGTTTTAAAAATACCCGGCTACGTGTGTACATAGCCTGAGACCTCTCACATACTCATTCTCGCTCTTTCTCTCACACATGCACTTACACAAACTCTGCCTCCTCTCTCTCTCTCTCTCTCTCTCTCTCTCTCTCTCTCTCTCTCTCTCTCTCTCTCTCTCTCTATAGCATTGAAAGCTTCAATTTCCTTTAACTATTTTTTTTAATAAATATTTTCCATTTTGACATACGATGGTGTGATATCTGAAACTTATTTCTCGCATATTAATGTTAGTCCGCCACTGGATGTCATACAGCTTCATGTCAAAAGAGGCGAACTGTCCCTATAAAGCTTGAGGAGCCGCGCAATGAGTATCTCTGCACCAGAGAAAGACGCTTACCCATATCCTCTGCTTCCTGGCAGCACCTGATCTTCCTCAGCAGCTCCTTGGTCACCTCAAAAGCTTCGGCCTCTAAAAAAGTGGAGATCATCACTTCTACAACTTTCCAACGAGGTTTCTCCTCCACCCTGTTGAGCACAACGCGCGGCTCCTGCTTTCTTTTCACGAGCTCGTGCCGGAACCTTTCAAAGTTATCCTTAGACAGGCTGTTCACCGCGTGCTCCATGAACTCTCTCATACTGGCACCAGACATCTCTCACTCAGAGATCCAAAACTGCCGGGCTGGTTTCCACGCGGTTCGGTGCCGAGCCAAGTTCGTTTCCCCTGGCAGGAAACACGTGTCCAGATGTGTCAGCGCGCGCTCCTCCTGTTCCACCCGCGCAAACTGAATATTTGCGCACGGTTTGGCTGTAAGTTACAGTCCAGTCCAACAGCGCAATGACGTCAGAGGCTGGAAATGAAACAGGGTGTACTTACTTTTTGTGCGCTGGTGAATAATGTCCTCATTTTCTCATGAAGCGGCCTCTGGAAACACCACTCATACTGGATCAGTAACAAGAAACTCAGACATCTTCCTGACTTTGAAATGCGGAAGTGTTTGTAAGTTCACCATCCCGCAAGTTTCTGAAGTAATTTAACTCATTTATTTCTTATTTTATTTTATTCTGTGGCATACAGAGGAGTGGATGTAGAGGAAATGGAGCCAAAAATGACGGAGTAAAGTCCCTAAAAACATGTTCTTTGGGTTTATTTTCCAGAAGTGACTCTGAAGGCAGAGCTTATCGGGGAGTAAACAGGCAGCAGAGGCGGAAACAGTGAAGCAGATGTGAGTCCAGCTGCCAGAAAGTATCAAGCAGCGTGTGTGTGGGGTTATCCTCTCTGACTGGTGCCTGTGGGGAGCCTGCTGTCAGCCGTGTGAGCCGGAGAATCTCCCCGATGGGTCAGTGGGACGCGGAGCTGCGCCCCGCCGCAGAGCAGCTGCTTCTGCCCAACGATGGGGGCCCCTCTCAGGCAGGCCACATGCAGGTAAGGGCCGCTTTACCACCGACTCCAACCTGCGACTTTTACTGTCTCGAGCTGTTTTTAAACCCGTTTTATGAGGTGCGACGCAAATCCGTTATGTTGGTCATTTCTCCGGCGCGTGCTGGACTTATCCTGATTATCAGATCCTTTATTAAGCAGCCCAACAGCTCCTTCAGAAGGCACAGGCCCCACCCGCGCTTTGCAATGAAAAATAAATGCCCCAAATGTGTTAAATGTCAGCAAACCCACGTGCATCTGCAGCTCAGTGTAGTATAGTTCCGATCAAACTGCAGAAAAGCTGAATTTAAAGTGCAAATGCTTTGTTTGCTGAAGTGGAACAACTTTAGAAACTACTTTAAAGTAAACTGTGACTGTGCTAATTTGCATTCTTCATGACTAAGATAAAGTTTACTCTGTTAAGGCGGTGTGTCGTTAATGAGTTCTTATTCTATTAACAGAACTTCAAACATACGGTTCTGGTTGACATAAATGAGTCCTTACTCAGGAACTTGTTAGCATACTTAGTTATTACTTTATGGCAGGGCTACCCAAATCCGGTCCTGCAGGTTTTGGATGTTTCCCTGCTCCATCACACCTGATTCAGATCGATGCTTCATCAGCTGGTTTAACAACCTTTTGAAGAGCTCCATTTCACCTGAATCAGCTGTGTTGAAGCAGGGAAACATCTGAAACCTGCAGGACGTCGGCCCTCGAGGACCGGATTTGGGTAGCCCTGCTTTATGGGTTGAAGCACAAGTGTAAGCACGATTACAACGATCCTTTTTAAGAGATACAAATATATATTTAACAAAAATGTGAAATAAACATGCTTAATTTGGTGTTATTGCATATCAATAAAGTGTGCTGTGGTGTAATTATTTATGTGTGTGTGTGTGTGCAGTCATGAGAACTCCCCCCAGGTGTTGCACTTTGGACTCAAAGCTTTCCTTCATCTTGATTTTAGCAGGTGAAACGCCTGCGGTCTGACATGGAGCTGCTGTTGGCAGCACTGTCACGTCTGAGGGAAGCTGAGCTCCAGAGCTTCAGGGAGATCCTCCAGGGTCAGCTAGGCCGGCTTTACTCAGACATCCCACAGAGGCTGCTGGCCACGGCGGACCGGCAGGACGCAGTGTTCTTATTGGTGGAAGCGTACGGGCAGCGCTCTGTTGAGATGACCACGAGCGTTTTAGAGAAGATGCAGAGGGCCGATCTGGTGGAGAAGCTGCGTTTCAGATCTTTATCCAAAGGTACGATGATGATGATGATGATGATGATGAAGATGATGATGATGATGATGATGAAGATGAGATGTGCTCAAATCGTAAAACTGGTCGTTTTATATCTGCTTTCATTTTAAATTATGAAGAGACTCCGATTAAAATGTACTAACTGATGAGTCATTGGTCCACTTTGGAATTGTACGTTCGCATCGTTTATTTTTCCCTCACTTTGTGTTTGTTTTCCTTCTTTTTCTCTCTCTCTTCAGGAGTAAAAATGGATGAAAACCTGTCTCCATTGATCCAAAAGGTGAGCAATGTGACACCTGTTCCCGTCGCCTTCTCCTCATCAACATGTCCTGGGCCCTTATTATCCGTCAGCCCTCTGTTCATTGAGCTCCACTGGCTACCCTGAGCCGCCCGCATCTAATCCAAGTCACTGATGTTAGCCTACAGAGTGCTTAAAGGGACAGTTCGCCTCTTTTGACATGAAGCTGTATGACATCCCATATCAGCAACATCATTTATGAACATGTTCTTGCCCCCTGCTGCGTCCTGTGTGTCAGGACGGGTGGGGTGGGAGGACAAGGATGCGGACTCAGAGAAGTAAAAAGCAAACAGGGTTTTATTTCACAAAAACAAAGTTCAAATAAAGGGCCGGATGACAAAAAAACCTAAACCGTGGAATCAAAACTTGAGACAAAACAAAACAAAAGACTTGACGTAACATGGAAAAAAACACTTAACTTGGACGTGCGGGTCGTGGCATGGCACGAGGGATACTGACGGGTAGGATCTGGCAAACACAATGAGGAAACCTGGAAACTAATTGTTAGCTTTGATGTTAGCTGTAATGCTATATCATCATATTTAAGTCTCTTTGGATAAAAGCTGAAGGCAGAAACATAAACACATTAATCCTGGCAACGCTGCATTTTGGGTGTTTTTAAACCGAAAACATCAAATCAAATTTATTTGTAGCACATTTCATGTACAGAACAGTTCAAAGTGCTTCACATAAAATAAAAGCATTGCAGCAGGGAGTGGAAGAAGCATTAAAAATACATAAAAGAATATAAAGATAAACAAATAAAATCATTTAAATGAATTTAAAAACAGGCAACAGTCCAGATAAGTTCAAAGATATCGTGCAGATTTCATGCATAGACACATGAGAACAGAAATGTTTTTAACCTGGATTTAAAAATGTCTCCATTTGGTGAAAGTTTAATCTCCACTGGCAGTTTGTTCCACTTGTTTGCAGCATAACAGCTAAATGCTGCTTCTCCATGTTTAGTCTGGACTCTGGACTGGACCAGCTGACCTGAGTCCTTGGATCTCAGAGCTCTGCTGGCTTTATATTCTCTGAACAGATCACAGATTGTAAACCATCAGCAGGCTTTTAAAATCTATTCTGTGACTGACTGGAAGCCAGAGTAAAGATTTTAAAGCTGCTGTGATGTGTTCAGATCTCTTAGTCCGGGTTAAACATCTTAAGAAAACATCTTTTCTTTCTCTTTAGGTGGCAGAGATGGCGGCTGTTAGAGAACAGCTTTTGGAGACGCTGAAGCTTTTAACTCCAGAGGACTTTAGAATACTAAAATGGGCTGGACTTCCGGGTCACGCTTAAGATGGCAGCTTGATTTTTGCGCTCTCCAACGGTTTAGTAAAATAACCCTGAAAACATTTGAGAAAGTATCGAAGAGAGTGTTTTTACACATGATGGAAAACAGGGTTGCTACAAGAAGTAGGAAAACTATGTCCACGACCGAAAACGACGAATGGACACCGCAAGATTGCCGAAGTAATGCTGGCTCTCCGACCCATTACGAGAGTGAGGAACATGGCGCGGGTGATGCTAGCTTACGAAGCATACTGAACGGACTGAAGGACTTCAGACGGGACAATAAACAACATCTTACAGAGATTAAACAAGAGCTACGTAGAACAAACAATCGACTGGATGAAGCCGAGGGGCGAATTGACGAAGCAGAATCAGCACTACAAGCAGCAACGACACTTCTGAAACGGCTTTCACAGCGCCAGGCTAACATGGAGGCTAAACTGATTGACCAGGAAGGACGGGCTCGCAGAGATAATATTCGGATTTATGGCATACCCGAAGAGGCGGAGGGCAACAACATCCCCGGCTTCCTGGAAAATCTACTGAAGGACTCGCTTGATTTTCCAGGTGATATGGAACTCAAAATCGAGAGAACACACAGGGCGCTGGCACCTAAGCCCACCGGCACACAGGCGAAGCCCCGGTCTCTCATTGCCAAGTTTGCGAGCTACAGGATAAAAGAAGAGGTGATCCGTAAAGCGTGGCAGAAAAGAGAGGTTTTCTACAATAATGCCCGCTTCTATGTGGACCACGACTACCCGCCTACAATCCTGAAAAGACGTATCGAATACGCTGAAGTGAACAAAATATTAAAGGAAAGAAAAGTGAAGTTCCAGACGCCCTATCCAGCAAGGCTACGGGTTTTCTACGGTGACGGCACCCGCCTGTATCAGAGCGCGACAGAGGCGACAGAAGACATGGCTTCGCGGGGATTTCCAGTCACCATCATACCTGCCCAGACCAACCCGGACCAAAGTGAGTTTCAACTCCTATCCACATGGCAGGTGGCCGGGAACCGGCGCACCGGAGCTTCGAACATGACTGATAACGCGGATAAAACCTCCCGGTCAAAGTTCAAAGACAAACTGCAGGAATTCAGACGGAGAACCCCTGCAGATGAATGAACGATGGACAACAGCGTATTTGAGACACTGTGAAGCAGATAAGTCTGTGGTGGTCTGTTCCCTATGCCAGTCACCACCTGTTTACATTATATTACAGATTAAGTTGATTTAATTTGAAGTTTTATTATTCCTACATCTTACTCTTAAACTATGTAAAGTTGTTGGGATGCCAATATATTAATAATGGATATTTTCCACCTTTTGACACATTTCTTTATTTCAGTTATGACTGCAACCGTTATGCAGCCATCTCAAGGGGCCCTGCTCTTTGAAAAGAGCAGGTTATCCCTTTATGGGTGCTCTAACATCTCGAGCACCTCAAAGGCTCATCTAGAAAGAGCCTCATTATTGGAAGCAAAAGACTTTAAGGATTGCACTGACATTCTGGTTCATATTATTTTGTTATTGTTCTTATATTGTTATGTTCATTTCTCGATGTTCACGAGAATTACAGGGATGTACAATGTTCTGAGTGCTGGTCACTGTGCAGGGAGAATCCTAATAAATGCACCACCCGTAGGAGACCATGGCTGATAACCATAACCTTAAAATAATTTCATTTAACATAAATGGGGTTCTAAATCTGACTAAAAGAAGTAAGATCTTGAGTAAAATGAAAAAAGAGAATGCACAAATTGTATTTTTACAGGAAACGCACCTTAACTCTACCGAACATGAAAAGTTGAAAAGAATGGGTTTTTCTAAAGTGTATTATTCATCTTATAAATCAGGCCACAGGAGAGGGGTAGCCATTTTATTATCTCATAGAGTTCCATTTGAACATCTTTCAGAAATAAAGGACAAGGAGGGAAGATATTTACTAATTTCAGGAAAGATAGAAGGGGTCCAAATAACACTACTGAATGTTTACGCCCCCCCAGGAAGTGATTTTACCTTTTACAGAAAATTGTTTGATCTAATGACAGAATCGACGGGTATTCTTATATGTGGGGGGGGTTGGAATATACGCCTTAACCCCAGACTAGACTCTTCAAGAGGATCTACCCAGACCTCCCTACACAAGAAACTTAAGATTCTCATGTCAGAATTGGGTGTGTTAGACCTCTGGAGAGACTTCAACCCAACAGGTCGGGATTACACCCATTATTCTCATCCACATGCAGTCTATTCCAGAATCGATTACTTTTTTATTTTTAAAAGAGATCGCCATAGAATACATTATTGTGAGATAGGTAATATTGACTTGTCTGATCACGCGCCACTATCGTTGTCGTTACAAATCAGTAATAACCCTGGAAATACACTATGGAGGTTAAACTCAAGTATTCTAAACAATTTACAATTCAAAACACGAATGAAAGAAGAAATAAAAATGTTCATTGAAGAAAATTATAATGGAGAGGTCGGCTCAGAAAAGGTGTGGGATGCACTGAAAGCCGTTTTTAGGGGGAAAATTATGTCTTTTTGTGCTTATAAAAAGAAAGAAAGACAATTAAGATTATCAGAATTAAACAGAGAATTAAAAGAGCTTGAGACAAAACATAAAAAGGAGTCAGATCCAACTCTTATCTCAAAACTAAAGGAAGTTAGGAATGAGATAAATATTTTGTACGCACAAGAAATAGAAAAAAAGCTGATTTATACAAAACAAAAATATTACGAATCTGGTTCAAAATTTGCGAAGCTTCTGGCAAGGAAACTTCAAAAGCAACAGGCAGATAGCACGATCTACAAAATTAGAGACCCGGACTCTAAAACGGTTTTATATAAGCATAACGAAATAAAAATGACTTTTCAAAAGTATTACAAACAATTATATACACAGCCACATTTGGAAGGTGAACAACAAATCAGTCAGTTCTTAGATTCTCTCAACTTACCTACCTTGTCGGAAGACCAAAATACAAAGTTAATAACTGCAATAACTGAGGAGGAGTTGAATAAGGCGATCTCTAGGCTGAAAGCAAACAAATCACCTGGCCCGGATGGTTTTGCTTCCGAATGGTATAAGACTTTTAGGTCTGAGTTAATACCTAGCCTTCTCCAGACATTTAACGCAGCTTTAAAAGAGGGAAAAATCCCACCATCGTGGAGAGAGGCTACTATCTCTGTTATTCCAAAGGAAGGAAAAGACAGACTGGATTGCGGGTCATATAGACCAATCTCAGTTCTTAACACCGATTACAAACTATTCACCTCAATTCTTGCCAAGAGGGTCGAAAAGGTCCTTCCCCAACTTATCCACACTGACCAGACTGGGTTTATCTCACAGAGACAGACCCAGGATAATATTAGACGTTCGGTACACATACTGAGTCATATCCGAGAACATAAATTACAAGCCTTATTGGTCAGTCTGGACGCGGAGAAGGCCTTTGACTCTGTGAGTTGGAAGTTTCTATATAAAGTTTTGGAGAGATTTGGATTCCATGAATCGTTTATTAAAGGAATTAGTACACTATACAATAACCCAACTGCACGGATAAAAATAAATGGGTACTTATCAGACACTATTAAATTAGAACGAGGCACAAGACAAGGTTGCGGAATGTCGCCATTGCTTTTTGCACTTTATATTGAACCCCTTGGTCAATGGATAAGACAGACCGATGGCATTAAAGGCATCACCATAAAGGGAGAACAACACAAGACTGCGTTATATGCAGACGATGTTCTAATATATTTAAGGGAACCCTCGAGCTCACTTCCTGAACTGTTTAAGCTGTTGGATACTTTTGGTAAATATGCAGGATATAAATTAAATGTTCAGAAAACCCAGATTTTGACATTAAACTATACTCCACCTAAACAACTGCAAGATAAATTTAATCTCAAATGGGACCAGACTTCACTGAAATATTTGGGTGTGCTGATTCCAAAAGATGTTTCCACACTGGCAAGCATTAATTATGACCCCCTTTTGACCAAAATAAAATCAGATATACAGAGATGGAACTCCAACCCTTTCATGAGTCTTACCCAAAGAATTGATTCAGTAAAAATGAACATTCTCCCATGACTCCTTTTTTTGTTCCAGGCTCTCCCCACAGAAATGTCCACAAAGCAATTATCTGAGTGGGATAAAATGATTTCCAGGTTCATTTGGCAAGGGAAAAAACCCAGAGGTAGGTTCAAATCGTTACAACTGCCAAAGGAGGAAGGAGGTATGGCGGTACCACATCTGAAAGATTATTTCTACTCAGCTCAAATCAGACCATTGTTGAATTTGTGCAATCAAGACTACCATGCCAGGTGGAAAGATATCGAATTGTCACTAATTAAGGACCCCTCAATTCAGG
Organism: Odontesthes bonariensis; assembly: GCF_027942865.1. Classification (NCBI taxonomy): domain Eukaryota; kingdom Metazoa; phylum Chordata; class Actinopteri; order Atheriniformes; family Atherinopsidae; genus Odontesthes; species Odontesthes bonariensis. The sequence continues at coordinate 39,263,526 of NC_134510.1, forward strand.
CAGTATTAGGCAATAAGGATTTAGAAAAATTATAAACAGCACACAAAACCCATGGATAAAATTCCAACTTAAAATATGGAACTCTGTTAGGGAGGAATATAAATTATTAGACAAACTAAGAATACTTAGATGGTGCGCTTATGACCCAGATTTCAAGCCTAATGAGTCGGACTCTAGATTTAGAAACTGGATAGCCAAAGGAATAACAACATTTTACTCGATAACAGATAAGGGACAATTAAAAGATTTTCAAACTTTAAAAGAAAAATATGCTCTGGAAAAGCAAGACTTTTATAGGTATTTACAACTACGTCATTATTTTCACCAAGTTACTAAAAAATACCCACCAGATATGGATGAACCAGTGCTGAAAGAAATTTAAGGAGCCTATATGTCAAAGTTAATCAAAGGTATTATATCTAGACTGTATAAAGGCTTCATGACAAAAAAATCTCACTCCACAGAGTATGTTAAAAATAAATGGGAAAATGAAGGCAATTTTGAAATCTCGAAGGAGGAATGGTATAACTATTGCATCTTTCAATGGAAATGCACCAACTCGCATACATGGAGAGAATTTGGATGGAAATGTCTAATTAGATTTTTTATTACCCCAAAGCAGAAAACACACTTCACAGGAGAGGATTCCAGGTGTTGGAGACTGTGTGGTAGCCAGGATGCAAATCACTGGCATATATTCTGGGATTGTCCAGTCATAAGACAGTTCTGGTTAGAGATACACAAAATTTTAGAAAGTATATTTAATGTGAAAATACCTTTCCAGTTTTGCATTTTTATTTTAGGGAAAAATGATTTTCACCCAGGGCACTTCAACAATTACTTATTTGGTGTTCTGATTTCTGTTTGTAAAAAAAACATCACTAAGCACTGGCTGCTTCCTGACTCCCCCACAATAGAGGAATGGAAGGATATAGTTAACGAAGTATACTTAATGGAAAAAATGACTTTTTCACTTCGCCTACAAATGAACAAATTTATTAAGTTGTGGTCGGAATGGGTCTCCTATGTACAACAGTCACGGCCAAATTTTGTGGAGTTAACAAATTGATAGATTTGATTTTTGTGGTGTTGTCTTGTCTTTTTTAAAAAAAAAATTTTTTATATATATTTATTTAACTCTTGGGATTTATTTGTTTTGTTTCAGTTTTTCTTATAATCTGATACACAGCTCTACATTCTAAAGAAGAGGTTGCTCGGTTTCTTGATTATTTTATTTAATATTTTATTTAATTGTTTAAAAAAAACCAAATGTTGATGTCCCAACATACCATGTACGTTTCTGTTACATCCCTCTGTTCTTTTCATTTTAATAAAAAAAAGAAAATGGAAAAAAATAAAATAAAATACTAAAATGGTTTCTGCAGCTCACTTACTTCCACATGGGTCTTCCACAATTTTTTTGGACCGATCACCAATCACCAAAATCATGATCTGCCCGATTGCCGATCACTGAAGGAATCGGACATTTCCATGCCTTTCATCTAGCAGAGAGTGCACCATTTATAGAAATTAAACCACCAGAGGTAGCTGGGGACATGTAGAACAAGAATCTGGTGGAGTCGGCAGAATATATGATAATGGACATCATTGTGTCAAGAGAGATTTATGAGGGGGGTAATAAATACGTCATTTTTTGAGAGGGAATAAATGACGTGTGTCCTGATCTCCGTACGTCCGGTCACATGAGAGGCTAGCTATAGCAGCTGGTTGAAGGTGTGGCGTGAGGGGGGTGTTTTTACAGCTAAGTTAGTTCGTTTTTTGGTAATAGTACTGATTCTATAATAGATCAATTAAAAAAAAAAAGGTTTAGGGGTTTAATAGGAGTGGTTTAGTTTAAGACGGTAAACTCGAGATTTTAAAAAGACACGTGTATTCTTGAGTGTTTCAAAAAAGACAGTCAGAGAGGGTGCTCAGAAACTGGTTTTACATTTGGTTCCAACAGGCTGTTAAACTCACGTTGTCTACTTCATGCAGCTGTAGGGAGTGGTGAGATAGAATTAAAAAAAAAAAACATAGTTAGATGTAGATTGTTTCCTGACTTTAAGAATCATTGAGATGACAGGAGGGAGGTGGGGTTTTTGGTAATGGATAAAAACTAGTGGTGGGCATAGATTAATTTTTTTAATCTAGATTAAAATCAATGAAATCTTGAAATTAATCTAGATTAAAATGGCTCATTCAGGGGTCCGACAATCCGTGGGGTTCGCGGAAACAGACGTGTAAACTTTGGTTCCTATCCAAACAATAGTCGTTTAATCCTGAGACTGTTGCAATTGCCGTGTCGAGTGCTTCAATACAACAGTGTAGTAACCCCACGCATACCTTTCTCACTGCAATTAAGTTTTATTTCGGATTTATTTCGGATTTTATTTCGAATTTAGTTTATTTTTCACAGCTGCCTCTGCTATTCCTGCTCTTCTCAGGTGTACCTAATGTAGTTTTACATCATTTGTAATGTGATGTATATCTTGTATAACAAATTGTAAATAACAACACGTTTATTCGTGTCCCTGCCCTCTCTTTCCTCATGTTTTTTTCCGCGGGGGTGCTGCACAGCCTTTAAGAATTGAACATTCTAAATGCTACCAAAGTAAATTCTCAAGCGAAGCTTCTCCAGCGAGGTCGCTCTTGGTGAACACGCAGCATTAGGGCAGACCAGCTTATTCACATGCATGGCTCCAGCAGTTTCTCTAGCTTCGCCATCTTCTCATATTCAGCACTTGTTGGGAGGGCCAGGTGGTGCTACTGTTGAGATAGTGTTTTGTGCAGTGCGTCTCTGTTGCGCCACACGCGCAGTATCCTCCCTGCGGTCACCATATTAGGAGCGCTGTCTGTTCCAATAGAGCAGATTTTGTCAACTATCCCCCACAGATTAGCGACCTCCATAAACTGCCTAGCACAGGCTTCTGCAAAGTAGCGTTCTTCTGTTTTCATCACACCTAACGGCAGACAAAGTACATCGGCCTACACCCGAGCTAAAATATCAAGGTAAAAGTCATCACAGTTTGCTTACCTATTTTGACCCAGTTCCCAACCCAACTTTGAGAATAGATTAACGGCGATATTTTTTATATCGCCCGATAAGACTCTCAAATTATTGCAGCACGTTAACGCCGATAACGGCCCACCACTAATAAAAACCCTGAAGTTCTCCGTGTGTAGAGAGCGACAACGTTGTGAAAGATAGCTGATTCACGATGAGCAGGACAAGAAGCCGTGCGGTAAAAGAAGAAGAAGAGAAATCTTCGCAAGCGCAGGAGCGGGTATTTACTCGGCGTTCACTCATTTGTGAGTCTCCGGTAACGATATATCAAGATCCTCCACTGATACCAAATGCACCCAAGAAGAGTATGGTGTTTCTGTGCAGGACACAGCAACCTGCCTGAATCTCTACATGAAGAATGGTCGCTGGAGTCCTATGGAATGCCCGGAAAATGGGGGTATGTGTTCAAGTATGAAACAGGCGACCTCTGTCTGTATCAGCTCGACGCGGATGATGAGAAGCTGGGGCCTCTGACCAGTGTGGGTACGCTAACCTCCAACGATTGGGGAGTATTGAAGCTAGCAACCCCCCGTTCTCCTGGAGGTTTGGATCCATCTGGGAATGCGGCAACAGTGAAGGAAGACCCTGGAGAAATCCAGGGAGCGTCTGCGGCTAAACGCCCGAGATTGGTGACATCGAGCTAGCCCAAAGAAGGATGGCTTTCAATGCGGAGTGGCAGTTGAGAACAGCCGTCACTGGTCGCTGTTTTTTTCGTGCAAGCTATCGGAAACCTAATGAGACGGCAGACCCAGATCTTTTTGTTCTTGAGTGTTTTAACTCAGATTGTGGTGTGTTTAGGAGGGTGCTAGCAATACCTCGACCTGCATGGGTTGAGAAGATGAGTGAAATAGCGGGCCGTATTTTCTTGCTCTTCCGGAGCTGTCAGAATTGGGTTGAAATTCTGGCAGTCAAGAAGACCCTGGCTCTATAGATACGTCACCAATGAGGTGTTACCTCCTCATCCTCCACCCCCCGGACATTAACCACACCCATTCCTTCAGGTTTATAAAAGAGACACTCCATCACACACCCTTACCCAGCGATCGAGACAAGGAACAGGATGAGAACTAATGTACAGAAGACAATGTCTGGGGAGATCCCTGAATGCAGTTCACTGGAGACTTCTCCGACGATCTTGGTGCAGCCTGGGAGCCCGTCAGCATCACCGCAGTCTGGATCACCAGACAGTAGCAGATACAGCATGGAACCGTATCACCCTCCTTCACCGCCGACTTCACCCGAAAACTTATCCTTCTCTTCTCTCGAGATTGAGTTCTCCCCCTCGGCACCTGATGACTGCATCTTAACGCTCTACCGGGTAGGATCAAGCATCAACACCATGGCCATAACACCAGAGGAAGTTGAGTCTGACGAGCAGGAGGACTCCCAACTTCCATCAGGCCAGGGTGCATCGGCAGGCACTCAGGATGACCGTGGAGCGGAGGACGTGGATGGAAGAGGAGAGGGCGAGGATGAATTTGACGGGTGGGTGCACACAGGCTTCATCAAAGTTGTAAAAACTGCCGTGTTGCATCTCTTGAATGAGATCATCAAAAAATTCATGGTGGAGTGTTGCTACGGGTGCAGTGTGGACCATCCCAGTTTACGACAACATCAGTGTAAGGATGTGATGGAGGACGATTTCTTCCATGCCCACTACTATAGACTGATGCGGGAACTTTATAATCAACGATTCGTTGCTTCTATTCAGCATCTTCTGACTGCGCGCAGGATCCGTGAAGACGATGGGAGAGTCAGGGCTGTGGCAGAAGCTTACTTGTACGAACTGACACTGATTAAACAAATCTATACTCCTATTCATGACATGTACGAGCAGTTGATTGGAGAGGATGCAGAGAAAATGCAGCAGCTTCAAGCCATGACAAAGTTTTGGGAGGGTTGAAGAGGAGGGTTATAACTTTTTTTTATTTTATTTTTTATTATTATTATTTTTTTATTTTTTTAATCACTTATTTTAGAAGTGTTTAGACTAGTGGTGTAATCATGTGTGATGTTGTTATATCATTTAACTTCTTTCATGTTTCTTCTTCTTAAATTCTTCTTCCTATCGTATATTACTACCAATTTGTGCTTTTTTTTCACAAATATGTATATGTGTGTGTATGTGTGTGCGTAATAAAAGATACGGTTGAAATATAGTGGCGTTCTATGTTTTTCATCAGTACAACTGTGAACCTGCATAAGATAAGATTACTGAAGAGAGATTAATGAAAAAGGCTTACTACGATCCCGGCTGCCCAGGTAGTTTCGGTGGGGTAGAGAGGTTGCGTAAAACTGTGCAGTATGAAAATGGTAAGAAAGTTACGCATGAAAAAGTTGAAGAGTTTTTATCAAAGCAAGACGCGTATACTCTCCATAAACCAACGAGAATACATTTTCCGAGAAATAGAGTTTTTGTCACTAGCCCTTTAAAACAATTCCAGGCAGATCTCTGTAACATGCAGGCCCTGAAGGAATACAACGATGGTTATAATTACCTATTAACTGTTATTGATGTATTTTCAAAAAAGGCATACGTTCATGCTCTCAAGAGAAAAACCGCTGCAGAGGTGGTGAAGGTTTTTGAATCTGTTTTTAGAGAAAGTGAGACACCTAAAAAACTTCAAACAGATGCCGGTAAAGAATTTTTTAACAAGAAATTCAAGGCTTTATTAGAGCACCACAGCATTAAACATTTCGCCACACCTAGCGAAGTAAAAGCATCAGTGATTGAGAGGTTTAACCGGACTTTAAAATCGAGGATGTGGAGATTTTTTACTGCTAACAACACCCGTTGATACCGATGTTACCAGTGCAGGTGACTTTAGAAAATACCCTTCAAGTGTTTAAAAACCTGTATGGAAGTTCTTCAGGTCAGCGACGTCCAGACACCAAGATGAGATTTAAAATAGGGGATAGTGTAAGAATATCTAAACTGCGAGGCTTGTTTGACAAAAAATATGAACAAAGTTACACAGATGAGGTGTTTACAGTGAGTGACCAGATTGCCCGATATCCACGTGTGTACAAACTCAAAGGTTTCGATGGAGAGTCAATCGAGGGCTCCTTTTATGCGGAGGAGCTCCAGAAAGTCCAACTGAGTAAAGACAAGATGTACCAAGTGAAGGAAAACGCAACGTCGGAGGTGTAAAACAGGTCTTTGTCCGCTGGAAAAACTGGCACGAGAAATTCAACAGCTGGGTTAGAGCCGGCGACCTTCGCGGTATATAAGAGATGACCTCACCACCGCCCTCACCATTGATTTTACACCATGAACCGAACGGTAGAGGACGAAGGGTTTTATGTCACCCTGCCGTCTAACGCCAGTCTCAACGTTTTTAAGAATAATTCTAGCTCGAGCTTCCGTGTCGACTTGGCCCAACACATCGACTTACAGGGTTCGTGGCAGGTTGCCTTAACAGAGATTTCTTATCCGCACACATGGCACAATGTTCCGAGGGGTCAGGCTTATTTTGAGTGGAGAAAGACGGGTGCGGAAAAGGTACACCGTCAGAATATAGGATGTGGGTACTTTAAAGATTTGTATCAACTCAGGGCAGAGATTGAGGGTCACCTTAGAAAAATAGATTCTGATATCTATCTTCAACTAGATACAGTTGAAAATAGACTTATGTACCAGGCCGGCGGCCAGTATAATCTGCGTTTTTATCAACCAATGTGCTACATGTTAGGTGTAGAGCAGGGTAAATGGATCATGTTTGATACAAGGAGGGGACCTCATCCGATGGACTTAAAATCAGGTTTCTATCAGCTTTATTGTTACAGCGATGTGGTTGCCCCCCAAATTGTTGGTGATGCGTACGCACCTCTCTTACGAACAGTTAGAGTAGAGGGGAAGTTTGGTGATATAATCACGCATACTTTCAACCCAGTCAACTATCTACCTGTAGCAAAGAGACACATTGAAAATATTCAGACAGAGATCAAAACAGATCAGAATATTCCTGTAAATTTTACTTACGGGAAAACCATTGTGAGATTACATTTCCGACCAGTGAAAAGGCAGCATGTTATGAAATGACGGTCATTCAGTCGGATATCACCGAGAGAGTAAGACATCAGGCTACCATTAAGCCTGAGGTGACGCCTGTGTCAGGAAAAACAAACAAAACAAAAAACGATAACGAGAGACAGAGCAACATGGTTAAAATGAACATGCGGGATGACCCGCAGCGTTTTGTGAGCTATTACCAGAATCAGGTCGGAGGAACTTTACCAGGCTTTTACGGAGCACCTGTAATGTACGGTCGGGGGATAGGGTCTATTTTTTCAAAATTATTTCGCTTCGTTGCGCCCTTAGTTAAAAGAGGTTTTGCTATAGCTAAGCCGCATCTGAAAACAGCGGCTACAAATATTGCGTCAGATGTCATAGGTAATGCCATGAGGAAAATATCTGGTTCTGCAGAGACGGGTGGTCAGGAGGGGTCGGGGGTAATGGTTATGTCACAAAGACCTAGGAAGCGACCACCGGGTGAACGTGTGAGGAGAGTACAAATACAGAAGGCGGCTAAAAAGAAGAAGTCAGTTGGAAAAAACAGACCTAGGGGTAGGAAGTCAACACGGAGGAGAGATATATTCCATTGAATCATAAAAAAAAGAGCACGGGGGAGAGAATAAAACATGGCTCTTTTGCTTCACAAATCCCCTGAATGCACCCTGGCAGAACTGGACTTGTTTTCAGTACCCATGACCCAGCTATCTATCGAGGATAAGGTCTACACAGAAATTATGCCAATTTCCGCCATAACTGAGAACGGACCGATTGAGTTTTTTATACCTGGAGATGGTGAAAGATATCTTGATCTGAATGACACCTTGTTACATCTCCGCGTGAAGATTGTCAATGCAGATGGAACTGACCTGGCGAACGATGCTGCAGTGGGTCTCATCAATTATCCTCTCAATACACTTTTCAGTCAATGTGATGTTACTCTGGGGGATAGATTAATTTCACAATCCAGTGCCACACATCCTTATAGAGCCATGATTGAGACTTTACTCAACTTTTCTGAAGATACATTAAAGAGTCAGTTCAGCGCAGGTCTTTACTATAAAGATACGGCTGGATCTATAGATTCGATAGTGACCAATAACGGTCCAAACAGAGGATTAAACCAGAGAGCGGTCTCTACAGCTAATTCCAGAGAAGTATATCTAATGGGACCTCTCCATGGGGATGTCTTTTTCTGTGAAAGACTCCTGCTTAACTCTGTGGATATGAGAATTAAACTAACCAGGGCTAGTGAAGCCTTTTACCTCATGGGAGCCAGAGATTCAACTTTCCGATTGCTGATATTAGGAGCTTCTCTTTTTATCAAAAAAGTTTCCGTCTCCCCAGCGGTTCGTCTAGGTCATACATCAGCCTTAATGAGAGGAAATGCACTCTACCCCCTGTCACGTGTGAATGTGAAAACATACTCTATTCCCGAAAACTCGAGGATATGTAATCAGGAGAATCTCTTTTTGGGAACAATGCCTAAATATATAGTTATAGGCATGGTGCATCACGAGGCATTCACGGGGAGACGTGACCTCTCACCTTTTAATTTTAAGCATATGGATATAGAATATCTGGCCCTCTGCCAAGACGGTAAACAAGTTCCCGCCAAGGCATTCCAGCCACAGTTCAACCAAGGCATTTCAGTCAGAGAATTTTACAACATGTTCACTGCTACCGGCCGTCATTTAAAAGACCTCCCTCTGAGTATCAGTCGTGACGAGTTTAACGATGGCTACACACTGTTTGTGTTCAATCTCAACCCTGCCGAAGATACAGAGGCGCTGTCACCTGTTTCCAACGGGAATTTAAGATTGGAATTGGTTTAGAATCCCTCTTCCTCATACCACTACTCTGATTGTTTACGCGTGTTACGATTCCATTTTGGAGATTAACTCAAGAAGACAGGTGCTGGTGGACTATTATTAAAAAAGAGTGAGCATGAATAACTATGAGATCGACACCCTGCTGCATCACCTACTGGGTGACCTGTTCTGCGGCGTGTGGGCCTGTGACCAGCTCCCCTTACTCACACAAACGTTTACAAAACCTGCCTACTTTATCATGAACACTCATCCTTCTCACATGCCCGGAGAACACTGGTTAGCTCTGACTTTGGAGGAGAATGGTCAAGCCACCTTTTTCGATTCTTATGGATTACCGCCGGATTTTGCTCACTACCCGTGAAGACACTGTGTCATTTCTGAACGATCGGTCACGGAAAATATTGTACCATAATCGCCAACTTCAGAACACCCTGTCCATAGTATGCAGTCAGCACTGTATTTACTACCTCTGCCGACGAGCCTGTGGGTTATCTATGCAGGAAGTGTTAACTTCCTACGATGAGGATGTTCTTAAAAAATATGCGATGGTATCTAACTTTGTGAAAAAATATCAGAGATGTATCAGAAACCAAAGTGGTGCATCTTTACACCACAGAGCCTGCTCTCTACAGATGTTCAAAGACTGTTACAAATTGTGAATGCATGAAAGTGATCATTCCATCCTATTTTTTTTTTTCAAAAAGAAGACTGTACACTCTGAAAAACTGATCAATAAAAGTTTTTATTGAAAACAAATAACTGTGTCTTTTTATTAATTTCTTACAGAGGTTTAAGGTTAAAAAGTAGTCCAAGGGAGAGGTTTTGTCCTTTTACGTAAACTTTGTCCATTTGCAGCCTCATCTCGCTCACCCTGTACTGGTCTTGAAAAATGCGGGGAAAGGGTTATGGTCTTTTTGGGTTTTACAGAAGGGTTTTTCTCCAAACCACTCGGTTCCGTTTTGAGCAGTGGCAGATCTAGGACATTTCTGAGTAATGGGCCATTAAGGGGCCACAGTGTTCATAGAGGGGCCAAGTATTTGTCCAACACCCTTGCACACAATTCCTTGTTTTGGTAAGGTACTGTATATACATTTCACCAGTCGCACCATGTTCAAACACTTAATTAAACACGTCATTTAAAAAAAAAACTAACCAATTTTACACGCATTTTTACTGTACCTAGTGTAACGCTGAGTCGGCTAGGCACGGTACTGCGGTAAATGCTAGAATAAAGCAATCAGAAGTAGGTTTGACTACGGAGCCAGTGTGTGTCAATAAATCACTCAGAGACTGAAAATACCTTTTAGTATTTGTATTAAAATAATCAGGATCCAAATATCATTTGTATATTTGCTACAAAGATATGTAATAATAACAGTTGGATAAACATATGAGAAATAAATAATTATAACAGAAAAAAAAACTCCGAAGACACCCAAGAGTTTCACTTTTCCTTGGTCCAATTGTAAACAAAATGAATTAATAGTTCATCAATCAGTCAATAATCCAAGGCAATAAATCCGATAGTTCAAAGGCAACAGGTCCATAGAAGAACTTGGTGTCTGATACTTCCTACCACACTGTTGCGGTGATCCAGTAGCTCGCCATCCTGGGTGGGTCGGAACTCGACATACATATACAAAAACCTGACCTAAGCCAGGTCAAAACAAAAGGACAATTAGCATTAAATAGTTTGACTGCTCAAACAATTAATCATAAATAAACTAATCATGGTTAATCAACAAAAAAGCTTATCACCATGATAATCGTTTCATTTTATTTCAATAAGGCTATCAAAATTAGTAAAATGAATCCAGTTAAGTGCACTTCCAAGTCTTTATGATATACATTTAATGACTACGGTCAGTAAATGCATATCAACAAAATGTTCCATAAACAATCAATTTCATTTCCTTATGATAAAACTGAATTTCAAAAAAGTCCCCACAAACATAACATCACGCTAGCAATGCTACTTAGCATCCAATCACCGAAATGTTGCATGGGCGTTCAATATGATTACTTCTTAAAACAAACAAATGTAACAGATGACTCACCGTCAAGTGGTTATCAGGAAAAAGAAAAGAAAACACTGTCGGCTGAGTTGTTTTCAGCCGATGCGTGAATAGCGCTGATTTAAGGAAACGCCAACACTTGTCACAGAGACAGCAGTGACAGCAACAGCTGTGGAACAAGCAATCAGATCACCTCCGACCCAGCATTTAAAGGCGCGCACCCTCAGTCCGACCCGCCACTATAAAACTCGACAGTTTAGTAACTATGGGTTACAATAGACAAAATGTTCTCAAACACACAGCATTTAATTTTTTAAAACCTTTTTACTTTTTCACAAATACTGTCAGTTCAAAACATCTCTCTCACAAACTGACTACTGTACATTTCACTCTAAAACAGCATTATTCTTCGGTTTTTGTGACGGGAACTGAACTGTCTCACAAATTCATTCATGTCTAATGCTTTTGCTCGTCGGGACTCAATGCTCAGCACCCCAAGATGACTCAAACGCTCATCTGTCGATGTTGTTCGTAGATGATTTTTTTATTAAACTTAGGGCTTAAAAGCTGCGCTCACATGAAGCACTTCTCACTGGTACAACAATGGCTATTTTTCCAAGCCTAAACAGCTCATGAAACACCTCCTTGAATCTTTCTAGGTATACTACAAATTCTAGAAGTGTAGTAAGCCTCTGCATCCCACTTTTTTCATTCCTCTCCAAAACTCTCTTGATCACTTTCAGCTCGTTGGCCAAGTCATCAACATTTGAATCAAAAATCTTGGCAAAGGAAAGAAGAACCTCTTCTTGTAGAAAGGTGATGCTTTGAGGGTGAAGTGCTTGGATTCCCTTCATTATTGTGCAGTTGGGTTTAGAGAAACTTCTTTGCAGTTGACCAGTTATTGAATCGAGCACTGGATAGAAAGCATGTATTTTAAAGTTTTCCTTGTTGTTTTCATCAACTCTATGCCCACCAGTTGATGTAGTGAGCATGTAATCATATAGCCACCTATTCATCTTAGGCTGCCTCCTCTCAGTCCTTTCCAAACTTTCATCACACTGTACAGCCATTTCCTCCACCTCTTTCCACAGAACCTCAAAAATAGCCTCACTCCTGTATTGCTGCAATGTGTCAAGTAAAGATCCCACAAGACTGACCGCTGCTGCAAGGTCCAGTGAGGGAGACTGTAGCATGTCTGACAAAAACTTGGACTGACCCAGAACATTTTTTAAAGTAACCAAAAGTCCAATAAAGCTAAGATCAATTTGAGCTAGTAAGCCACGAGCATCTACTGCCCGATCACCGTGACTTTCCAGCCCAATTTCTTGCAGTAAACGGTACACTGCTGGGAGTCTATCAAGCAGATTGCGACAGGCTGTGTACCAGCAAGCCCACCTAGTGTCACTTAGCTTAGGAAGTTCACGAAGCTGACCATTATACATTTTTCTCTGAATGTCATGCCATTTTGTGTGCACATATGATCCAGACAAAAAACAATGTAGCTTTTGAAGAAGTGAGAAAAAGCAATCAGCCTCAGAGACTGATTTCACACTATCAACAATCACAAGGTTCAAACAATGAGCATTACAATGTACATAAAAAGCATATTTGGCAACCTCCTGAATCCTTGTGCACACACTTGACTGCCTGCCACTCATGATGGCAGCACCGTCGTAGCCCTGACCAACTAGGTTGGTGCGATATTCTAGCCCATGTTTTTCAAGGCATTTTATGATCGAAGTAGTTAGCCCGCCTGCATCTAGGCTGTCAGCTTTCATGAAGTGAAGAAAGTCCTCATGTACTACCCCTCTGTAATAATATCTGATGACCAGTGACACTTGTTCTTTCTTCTGAAGGTCTTTGGTTTCATTAACTATTACACTGAACACCTCACTCTGTTTTACTTCCCTTATTATTTCCTCTTGAACCATTTCTGCCACGCATTCCAAAATTTCATTTTGAATGGGTTTGCTGGTGTATTCAGCATTACCATGAGCTTTCATGCACTTTTCTAGAAACAAATCATGCTTCGCTATCTCTTTTAATATAGCCAAAAAGATGACCCTCTGGAAAATGTTCTGTGTGGCAGTTAGAAGCAAGACTTCTGCAATAGTTTTAATATATGTTGGGTTCTCCATAATTTTCTTTTCTCTCGCTTTGTTAATAGAATCTATTGTGCATGACTTTGCATGACTTTGTTGCGTCTGGGGGAAAACCTTAAGGACAGGCTGCACACGACCCCCTGCTCTTGACCGGGAAATGTCTGGTGAGAAGCAAATTAAACAAAAGTTGGAGTCAGTTGTTAATATCCCTCAACTTTTAACTTTCACGGCATTCAGAAACAGTAAGTGTATGAGTGTAAATTCACTGAAATCTAAAAACCATTTACAGAATGAAAAGCATACCATCAGGTCCTACTGGAGCAGAACAATCCTTTGACGTCTGCACAGGACTCTGTGCACCACACTGGAAGATGTCTGAAAGCAGCAAATGACAAATTATTTAATACAAGCCTACTGTCACAATATATACACAAGCAGTTATTACTTTCCAAAATAGCTGCTTACCATCACATCCTGCAGGATCAGCATTGATTGGTGACTCTGGCAGCTCAGCAGAATGGGGGGTTAAGTCATCAACTTCACTTTGGTTGTCTGTATCAGAGAGAGTCCTGTCCCAGTTTGTGGCTAAAACACAAATATGTGTCAAACTCCAAGCATATATTTAGCAGAAACCATGTTGTCTACAAGACCACATTATTATTTATTTAAAACTGAAGGAAATATGTAAAAGCTTGAAATATAAAATTAAGTTGTGGTAGATGTGGTGATATAGGGACCAATAAAAAAAATTACATTAAAGTTATGGTAAATCTTATCACCATGAGGTGTAAGAATTTAGTGAACTTATGTGCCATTTCACAAGATAACAATATCAGGCATTTCATACATTACAGTGTTAATTGTTGTTGCTCTCCCGAAACGATTTCTGACCTGATGAAGAGGGACTGGAGGTGCCCTGCTCTTGACCAGCCTCTGGTCTACCGTCTCCTACTGCTCTCTCCCTTCTCTCACCCTGCTCATTTTCAGTGGCTGGCAGACTCACTCTTTTCCTTAAAAACTGCTGAATTCCTGCCTGGGACTGACCTTTTCTTTTCATGTTCTTCTCTATCAATGCCAAACATTATAGTTAATGTTAACACACAAATGCAAATTACAAAGAAGTACATAAATTAGCATTACATGAATTAGCGAAATGCTAACGTTCATGTCACAACACAAGTAGGGTCTCAGTTAACATTACATTACTCTTAACACATTGACTCCCAAGTCACGTAAAACTACGTTTTTACTGCCCATGCGTTGGCTCCCACATGGTAAAAATACGTTTTTACGTTTTTTTTATGGATTCTGAATCTATACATTCTGATGCACATTCTGTGTGATTTTTGTAATTATGTGATGAACAGAACTGACATAGATGGCAGTCAAAAACTGGAGTCATCATCTGGACATTTTGATCATTACGACAATGGCTTTGCATCAACTCAAGAACAATTTTGATAACGCTGCATTGATTGTTGTGCATTTCCGCATTTTGTCCAATCGCACGTGTCGGTTTCCAGAGGGTGGCGGTAAAGTGACATAAACAAACAACAAGAAGGAGAAGAAGACACGCAACAAGTCTAACGGTGCATTCACACCAGACGCGGTCGGGCGACGCGATTACATACAAATTCAATGCAAAGACGCGAACAGACGCGGATTCGAGCCGGCGGCGCAGTGAGGTGCGGTGAGGCGGTGATGCGGTGGGTGGTGGCCGCCGCGCGATTGAAAATATGCGATCCGCGCGAGTTCAAAAAATCCAACTTTGGCGAAATATTCGCGTCAGACAGCCTATCAGCGTCGAGATTCTGGACAACAGTGACGTGGAGACAGATGGACAGTCGCTGTTTGTGACATGCAGATGGGACTGCAGATAGAAATTAGCTTCTAAGCTACAATCTGGTGCAGGTCATCTCTTTACTTTGTAATTAATGTACTTTGCACATGGCCCCTGACTAAATAAAATAAATAAAATAAAAAAAAATAAATCACCGCCTTCTCCAGGAGTTCCGTCTGGATGACGGCCGCCTCCAGCGGCACCCCAGGCCCACCAGGACCCAGCCCGACGACCCGCTCGGGAGGACCGGCGCCGCGATCTCTCGGCAGGACACCATGCCACAGGCGCCCCGCAGCTGAAACAGAGCCGCGGCCCAGCTGCGGAGCGCCTGCAGCCGGCGTCCCGCCGAGAGATCACGGTACCGATCCTCCCGAGCAGGCCACCAAACTGGGTCCTGGTGAGCCCGAAATACCGCTAGAAGCGGCCGTCATCCAGACGCAACTCGTGGAGGTGGTGAAATTATCCGAGCTGAATGCACCACCGGATGATCTCACTGACACAGACACGACGGCGTGTGCGTTTCAGACGAATCTCGGACTGCCACAGCAGGTACAAGGATGCGATGGTACTTATATCAGCCATGGATAGCCCCTTGAGCTATTCACTCGTTTTTTACTCGCACGAAAGAGGCGAAGGAGGCGAGGGATTTCAATTTACACCCGCAGCAACACTCGCGCAATCGCTCGCACCTCGTTTGGTGTGAACGCACCGTAAGGAGGCGGTCTTATGAACAGGTTAGCTTTGCAACATGCAACACGACGCAAATCCTCTGACCCGGATATGTAAGTATCTAAAGTGCCACAGGCTGAAAGAGCGCACGTTTCACAAAGCCCCGATATCTCATTTTGTTGTTGATTTTGGTGGATACCCGCCTTGGTTTAGCTAAGGATAGCTCGCTAATGGCGGCACCTAGAGACACAAAGAGTTAAAAATCTCAGCTTTCAAACGAGCCATAACATGTTTCAGTGGCCCTATCACATAATATGCTGTGACTGTACAAAAAACGTAAAAAAAAAATGGTTTAGAACGCTGGGATTCTACGACATAATTCTGTAAAAACCGCCGGTATTAAATGTGTTAACTAATGATGGCTTTGCTTTTTAATTTACGTTTGTCAGACTTAAGTTACGTAACAGCTGTGAGTAAATAGGGATTTATGACTTATCATTACCAACAAACTCCTCAAAAAGTAGATTGCCTTCAGTTGTCGGTTAAAAAAAATTTCTCCGCGGAATCATTCTAATCTTCTACTTCTTCTTCTGTTAGCTTTATTCACGCTATTTGGCTCATTAGTGCCACTAGTGTTTCGGCATGGATCCACATATAATCTGATAATTGCTCTCGGACAAAAAACAGATGAGTGACAGGACAGGGGCACGTCAGGGGGCCAATCAGATTTCAGCTGGGGCCAATGCCCCTGTGGCCCCGCCCCTAGAACCGCCACTGATCAGGGGTTCACTTAGGGCCATTTCAGACCAGGGCTGCAAAGCGTGGGGGAACGGAAGCGATTTTCACCGGCGGAGGCGAAAATACATGGAAACAGATCTGTCCTTGCACACCGACACGGCGGTAGTCGGGCGGTAGCGGTGCGGGAGACGCCTCCGTCCCGCGCTGCTTTTGGAAAATAGAACTCGAGCGGAATTTGGACGGCAGCGGCCAGCAGCGGCCGGCGGCGGCCGGCGGTGTTCCGTTGAAATGAATGGGGAATGCAGACAGGGCTGGAGCAGAACTACCGCGGCCACGGACTGTCCGGTGTGAAAAGCCAAGTAGAACACACCGTCTGATAACCGGCGTTAAGACTGCCATCATCTCGCTGCCGCCACGCCATGCTCTAGTCTGAAATCGGCCTTAGTTTTCTCACACACTGCTACTGGAAGAAGTAAGGACGACTTACCTGGAATCGGTGCCACTACTGCAACTGTGAAAAAGAGTTAGACAGAGTTAGAGCTTCAAAAATCAGATGCAATTCAAATTTGTCCAGAAAAGGTAAGAAGTGCTTATTCCAAGTCTGGCTTTAAGCCGCCGTCTAAAACACTAATTCATTTGGTTCTAACATGATGTAAACGCACCGAGTTAGCCATTCAATGTGAGTTAGAGAAATGCAGATTTATCTGGCTAACGCTGCTGTGATGCCAGGACAGCAGAAAGGAGTCACTTCCAGCTGCTCAGTGTAGTTTAATTCATGTTTAAACGCTCCAGGAGCGATCAGGGAGTTCAGACTGTCTATAAAAAGCTCAGTTGTTCTGAATGTGAGAGAGGTGAACTTTCTGAAGGTCAGCAGAACATCAGCTGAATGTCTCGTGTTTAAATCGAAAAAGTAAGGACGACATACCTGGAATCGGTGCCACTACTGCAACTGTGAAAAAGAGTTAGACAGAGTTAGAGCTTCAAAAATCAGATGCAACTCCAATTTTTCCAGCAAAGGTAAGAAGCTGTGATACTGAAATAAGATCCTCTGGATGTGATGACAGAAGAGGTAAGGATGAGTCACTGCTACTGACCAGGTGGTGGTGGATGATATCCAGCTCCCATCGCTTCTTTAACTGTTAAGATGAGAGAAACACAGAGTTAGATTCTCAGGAATAAGATTCAGTTAACCATGGCGTCCCCCAGGGGTCTGTCCTGGGTCCCCTTCTCTTCACCATCTACATGCTCCCCCTAGGACAAATTATCCGAAACCATGGACTCCGTTTTCACTGCTATGCTGATGACACTTCAACAGAATAATACATTTGCATCACAAAATGGTTCTCCAGGAAAAAGTCAGACCTCACAATCTCTTGGCCCTATTTTCTCTCCCTTCGTATAACTGCCTGTTGTGCAGACCGAAGCGCAGACCGAGCAGTCCCCTGCTTCCTAGCAGCAAACACCGTATCCAGGGGCGGTCAGACCGAGCATGCGCCCGGGGCGGCATCACGGGGGGGTAAAATAAAAATAAATAAATAAATAAATAAAAATCGGGGGCGGGGGGAGGGGGGGGTTGTGTATTCGTGGCGCCCCCATCTTCCCCACCTGAGACTCTCACCTCTCGTGTGAGCAACGCAGCACAGTGCAGAGTTTGGGCAGGGGGGAGGGGGGATGATTCATTATTATTTTTTTTAATTATTAATGAATAGTTTTGAATGAGAGTGCATTATTATTATTATTACTATTATTACTGTTATTATTATGTTTTTTTTTCCTTTTGTTGATTGTATTTTTCCCCTTGGTCGGTCATTTGTGATTTCAAGCCTTTCATTCACTCACAGGGTGATAACCAAAAAAGTTTCAAGTGTAATCATTATCATTATGACACAATAAAGTATTAAAAAACATATATATATGATTTGTTCTTGAATGTTTGTACTTTACCGTAGCACCTGATTGTATTTTAACTGCCTTAACCCCTTAGCATTCCTGGTGATTTGCCTGAAGGAACGCCTGCAAACTGCACTTTTTCTTAAACGATCACTGTAGATTATTCTACAGGAAAAACTACACATGAGCCTTTTCCTCATGGCTTGAAGGAAGCCTCTCTTTGAGCTGGGCTCCGTTGACCAATAGGAAAGAAATGCGATGGAGCGAGGGGAAGCGCTTTACGCAGCAACCTGACTGCTGAAACGGGACATGTTTAGTGAGGGGGATGAACGCGCGCCGCTTTCAAATAAAAACAGGATGTTTGATGGCATTTCGTGTCGTGTGGATGGAAATAATTAATTACGCAAAGAAACGTCGTGTTAATTCGATGCAGCAACATTTACACTGCATATTCATGCCTTTGGTGGATCTAAAGTGAGGATTTTGACCAAAACATTTGTAGGCTACTGGGCTCGTTCTCCTGATACGGACAGAAAGATATTGGAGGTGTTTCTGTGCCAGAGGGCGACGAACGTGGTATCAATAATAGTACTAATGGAAAAGTGAAGAAGACAGAATGAGCCAGCATTACAGGTGGTGATGGACCAAACGGGTGAAAACGGACGGAGAAGGAAATAATGACAGGTCAGTCTGCTAACCTAACACAGGGGGGTTGGGGGCGCCAGCCGTAAATCAGTGTCGGACCGCAACTGCGTTTCTGCCACAGAGGTGCAGGCGGCCGGGCCGGCATCGCCGGGGGGGGTGGGGACGAGGGTGAGGGCGGAGGGCGTGGGGGCGGGGCGGCAACAGCACCGGGTCTCGCCCGGGGCGTAAATCAGTGTCGGGCCGCCACTGACCCTAACAGGCGCGGCTGTCGGCCAGAAGAGGTTATTGCAACTCAGCACACAAAACTGAAAATGAAGCTTCTCTTCAGAGTGAACCAAGGCCAAAATGATTAAACAAAACAAACTAGATTTTAAAGGTTTGGGGCTAGTGGTGGTGAAGGTGTGGTACACACTATTTTGTAGGAAATATTTAATTTCTTCGTAAAAGCTCTCCGTAGCTGCTGCCGATCACCGAAAGACCGCGAAAAAAAAACTCTCCGACGCACCGCGCCTAGTTACGGTTACTATGGCTACTACAGCCAATCAAAACTGTCCGACGTACAGCCAATCACAATGGCCGTTTCTCAATATGCGTACTTGTCTGTACTTGCATACTCGTGTACTTCTGAAACGTCATCACTGAAGGACCAAGTACTGTTCCAATTCAAAGTACGCATCCAGACAAGTACGCTCCACATTCCCGGATGTGTGCTGGCTCCGCCCATTTTATCGAGTTTGCTTCTGTGGTGACTTGTGTAGACTTCAGACAGCTTGCTATCCCAGAAAGCAGTGCGGCAAGTGCGATGATGACGCTTCCGTTCCAAATGCACAATGAGCGTACTTGTGTGATCAGAAGTCCATACTTCTGACAACTCCATACTTGTAAGCACACAAGTACGGACTTGCGTACTTGGGTATTGAGAAACAGCCAATGTACTCCCATTCAAGCGGAGAGCCATATTGCGTGACGTAATCAGCAGACGACGCTGCATTGATTGTTGTGCATTTCCGCATTTTGTCCAATCGCACGTGTCTGTTTCCAGAGGGTGACAGTAAAGTAACATAAACAAACAACAAGAAGGAGAAGAAGACACGCGACAAGTCTAAGGAGGCGGTCTTATGAACAGGTTAGCTTTGCAACATGCGACACCATGCAAATCCTCTGACCCGGATATGTAAGTATCTAAAGTGCGACAGCAGAGAGTCTCTATTATGAGGAGAGGGAAAACTGGCGGCTATTTCCGGGTGGTACTGCACTCTAGGGGCGCCAACGAAGCAGTGCAGAGCACGCCGAACTCTATGGTGGTACTATGAGATCCACCTTAGATCCAGCCATTGCTTTGGATATAATTTTTTATATTTTTTTCATTTTAATTTTCCTAAAGGCAGGATAAAATTATCCTTTCAAACGGCACTTGGTTTGATTTTTTTAGACTCACTAGATTTGTTTAAAATACACATTTATTGTCAGTATTGCATCCCGAGTGACGTCAGGCATGTGGCATCACTTTACGGCATGGTCAGTCCTAGCGCTGAGCTAGCAGAGAGGTGTTAGCTCAAATAGTTACAGATTTCAGCACAGCCCTTTTACATACTCTCTGACTAGCCTCTGGTTTAGCTTTGGTTGTTGTTAGCAGCACCAGGTAAGCACTCTGGCACAGTGGACGAGTGCCGTAAAGCAGCCGGTCGTAATCAGCCGTGCGTTCTTCAGATTCCGTTAGCTAGATGCTAGCAGATACTGACTCGCAAATGCCAGACCTGTAAGAAAACAGAAAGCTATAACTCCCAGGTTATTGTACTTTCGATATAAATCCACATCCCTCTGTCATAAATCACAGTAATATTTTCAGGTTTCAGCCGCTAGCGGGGACATTTTTTGAGTTATTAGCGCCAGCCCTATGGCCAATGGTCATTCTGCACTCGCTCGCCAGCGCCCCCAGAGAAAATCAACTGAACTGCAGCCAAATTTTGTATAATGGGGCGAAAAGGAAGCGGAACGGCTGTCTGTAAAAGGGCTGTGGCGACAGTCTGAAAGAGCGCACGTTTCACAAAGCCCCGATATCTCAGTTTGTTGTTGATTTTGGTGGATACCCGCCTTGGTTTAGCTAAGGATAGCTCGCTAATGGCGGCACCTAGAGACACGCAGTTTTGACCCACAAAGAGTTTAAAATCTCAGCTTTCAAACGAGCCATAACATGTTTCAGTGGCCCTATCACATAATATGCTGTGACTGTACAACAAACGTCAAAAAAATGGTTTAGAACGCTGGGATTCTACGACATAATTCTGTAAAAAACGCCGGTATTCAATGTGTTAATTATATTTTAATGATATATTATATTAATTATTCTATATTATACTGTCTTTTAGATTTATAAAGATCCTATGTGTGTGTTTGGAGCTACTGGGGATTTGAATTTCCCTGAGGGAGTCATCCCAAGGGATAAATAAAGAGTCATGGGGCAAATAAACGTGAAATATTTACATTTTTATTTTAAAAAATAAATATGGACTTCATCTGTAGTGTGATAATTAGCTTACTACTTTGATGTTTATAATAACCTAAACGTTTGAGAATTAAGCAAGTTATGTCTTGAATGTGTCACCATCAACACATTATTGTCGGCGAGAGAGCTGCCTGTGGTAAGATGGCGGCCATCTGCCGACGCTCGACTCCGTTGCCCAGCAACGCGGACGAGACATCTAGCCACTCTATACATATCTATGCCTACAGTGGCCCCATTTAGGAAACACCATTAAGCCTTAATTAATACTTAATGAAAATACTTAATAATGTGCAGTAGTCGCTGTATGTTATTTAAAAAATGATTGTTATTGTTACCATATTGTTATAAGCTACGATACCAGTGCGAGCCACCAATTAAGCCTTGAGGAGCCGCATGTGGCTCGCGAGCCGCGCAATGAGTATCTCTGCACGCAGGGCTGGACTGGGGAAATTTTTCAGGCCGGGCATTTTTAACCAAGACCAGGCCACCACCAGGTATTGAAGGGGAAAAAATGAAGTGCACTGTGACAGCATGTTTTTTTTTTTTGGTCCCTTAAACCACTGTTTCCCAACTGCTTTTGACGTGCGTACCCCTTAAGCCTTTTTGTCATACCATGAGTACCCCTTCACTCATGCTCTATGTGACTATGCTGCACACATTTGTTAATTTTTCCACATACCCCCTGCAGTGTCCTTGCGTACCTCTGGTGGTATACGCACCCCTAACCCCTTGTTGGGAATCACTGCCTTAAACGATCAATGTGCACCAGGAGACACAAACATTTTTAACACTGAGAAGCATTATGAAAAGTTCTCCCAAAATACTGTTATTATAGGCTTATCAAAATTATGATCTATTGATTGTAGGTCACATTACTTTTTAGACGTGTCATTTCTTTCAGCCTTGTTACTTAAATTTAAGTTAAGGAATTATATTAAAATATTAATTAATTCATTTTAGTTAATATAATTATAATAAATGTAATACTGTAGGCTAATAGGCTAACGGTAGGCTAACTGCATCACTGGCCAAGAAGGCCCACCAGCGCCTATACTTTCTCCGCAAGCTGAAAAGAGCCAGAGCTCCAACCTCCATCTTGTGCACCTTTTACAAAGGTGCCATTGAGAGCATCATGACCAGCTGCATCACAGTGTGGTACGGCAACTGCACAGCATCCTGTCGCAAGTCCCTCCAGCGCATTGTGAGAACAGTTGAGAAGATTGTCGGCACCTCATTCCCTTCTCTTAAAGCGATAGTTCGGAGTAGATTCACCCTAGGGTCATTTGAACCGTGACATCCAGCCAAGTAGCCCACCCGAAGTTTTTTCGATATTGGCTGAACATCAGCTGAGTTACTGAGTTATCCCGAATAGCTTAGTACAAGCGCTAACGGACCCTGGCAGTATCTCCAAAATTACCACACTAAAATCACATGCCATGACACCAAACTTCTACAGTAGTACAAATATGGTCTGTACTCACAAAGCGATGCATTTGGAAGTTTGAAAATAGTCCAGGAGGTTATTATTATCAACACAAGCCTGATAGCATCCCTGCAGCTAAAGCTGTAAAGCTTTAAATCTAGTCCTCGGTTGGTAGGTTAGTAGTGCCAGGCAGAAATTACGTTTCTCTCAAACTCAATAGTTCAGCGCAGCGGTTGCATTTAAATTAAATTAACACTTAATACAAGGCAGAAAGGAACTATGGTAACTGGTAATCAGAGTGACAGCACAATGTGGATATATGTATCAGAGATGGGACCAAGTCACACATGTGCAAGTCTCAAGTAAGTCCCAAGTCATTTTTTCTTGGTAAAGTCAAGTCCAAGTCAAGTCACCTTATTATTGCAATTTTACCTGCAGAATCTGATCTTAATAAAGTGAAAAGACAAAAGATAAGTAACTTTCAGTAAACATTATTGTCCAATGTGTCCAAACTGTTTAAAAAATATGACAATAATTTGGATTTGCATTGTAATTATCATCAGTAAAATACATAATGGAATCAAACAAAACAGAAATGACTTCATAAAATTATTTTTTGATGGCTTTCAATCTAAACAGCGTCACTTCTGCCACTAGTTTAGTATTTTAGTTGCCTAACAAGAAAAAAGGCAAACATAAAAATCATCTGAAAGAAAAAACATACTACAGTATAGAGCATCAGAAACATCTGTATGTTTGATCTGTATCATCTCGAGACACCAGAGCTCTAAACACACAACAAAAAAACAGATTATTAGCTTATTGTTCTTAGAAAAATGTCATGTCTGTGGGTTTTTGCCATGTTTTCAGTGTCCGTTTAAGTTCTTAGTTTTACCATATTTTAGTTGTTCATGTCTTAGTTTTGTTAAGTTTTAGCATTAGGTCTTGTTTTTAGTTTTTGGCATGCTATGCCACCTCAGTCTTTCTCCTGCCCTACCATCAGCTTCACTTCCCTCACCTGTGTTTTCCCCATCAGCTGGACTCACCAATCACCCTCCACAGTATTTAGTTTCCAGATTTCCCCATGCACGGGGTCAGATCCTTGCACATTCATGCCACGTCTTCATGCCGAACCAAGCAAAGTGTTTTCATCTGACCAAACATGGATGCGGCGGTCTTCGAGGCGTTCTGACAGCTGGCCGGTAAACTCTGGAGCTGATCGGCACGGGACAGCAGCTCTTGGTCAAGGTGTCTAATGAACTTTTTTTTGAGAAAGCAGGTTCTTGAGACTTGGGCTGTGAACACATTACATATCTGGGATGAGGCGAGGAGTGTACAACGTGCTGTGGTGCTGGACATTTTCGGCATGGAGCCGGAAAAAGTAGCCGCGCTGTACACTTCCGTCTTTTGCTGTCAATGTTGAAATTATGAAAGCCGAAGACGATGACTCTCAGTATCCCTCCCGCTGACATGTTGATCCGAATACTGCAGCAGTATCATTAATTACAGTGTTCCTGCTCTTCATTGTTTTCTTCTCCACTTTCCTGGTTGTAGAGTAGCGGTAACCTTCACGTAGCAGCGCCACCTCTGTGACGGAGAAGATTGCAACTACTGGCGCATCGACTTGCGCCACTATAAATGGCGGGCACGAACTCGTGACGTCATCAACACTGCTCACGCTAGCAGACGCAGCAACCATGCTAGAGTCTTGAGCCGTTCAAGGGAGCAGTTTGTCAGAGTTGAGCGCGTGTCCGAGCACCTATGAGCGAGCGTGTGTGAGATTCATACGAACACGCTTAAAATTATTGTTCCTTCAGATAGATCTATGCCCTCAAATCAGTGTCACTGCGCGCTCAACCTGGTGGCACAAAGATCACGCCATAAATTGTAGGCCTAATAACGACAGTCACATCAAATCCGGCGCCGCTTTACAATCTCTCTGGCTAACTGTCCAATAGAACGGAAGTGTGCACCCTCCTTTTCCGTAATATAGATATTTTTAGTTTCTCATTTCATGACAGAAATCACCAACAAGAAGGATTTCAAAACCAGACATTGACACTAAACAAACTTTAATTTATTTGTTTAATTATTTGATTTTTTTAAAAAAAAATACATATTGTTTGTCAAGAGAGGTGGCGGATCGCGGATGACGGCTTTAAATAGCTGGCGGAGCCAACGTCCGAGGTTCCGGAGCGCGCTCCGGCTTGCTCCCTCACAGCTAGGGCTGTCGCGGTGAGGGAATTCCCACCGCGGTGACTCAAAGCCGCTCAACAGCGCGGTATGCGGTGATATCGCATTTTTGTTCATTAGGCTACTTTCCACGACATGCAATGTTAGATGAAAATCGAGCGCATAATCCGTCTTTTTTTCCCAGCGACTCTGACATTTCACTTTGCTTTGCCTGTCATTTACTCGCTCACAGACCAACATAGCGGAGATCAAGCAGCGCATACCCCAGTTCTGTTGCCAGCGCCACATGGCAAATATCAACATTGTTGCAGACCTGGGCACGTTTCGTTTAGTAATGACGGAGAAAAACGAAGCAGATCAGCGCAGCAGTTGAGCTCACGTGTCCGGGATACATTTTTTTTAAACAGACTGCCGCCGACCAACCAACCCCGGCACATTTTTTAAACTTTTTTTTTTTTTTAATAGTTTCACCTACACAGTTTTGTTGAAATGATCAGGTATTTCCCAACAGCAAATGTGCACACCAAGCTGTGGTTCTGTGGAAGCTAGTTTATTGTTGATATTAGACGGTCGCATTTACAACGTTAAACATGGATAATAAGGGAAGATTCAAAGCCATAAAGTGTCCGGACTAGGCAGAGGGGTAAAGCCGAGATAAAGGTAGGCCACTGCATTTTATTTTAACTTCTATTGCTGCGACACTGAGTAGGCATATTCTTGTAATATCAGCTGCTGAGGGAGAATGAGACCACAACGAGTAGCATGCAGACGTGTGTGCGTGTGCGGTGCCTACATGCAAAGATGACGACAGAAACGCGGCACCTAGCTGTGTTAATGTGTTTCTCCTGCCTTGCGGGGAATATACAATGCATCATTATTACTGTGCTGGCTTTAAAAAGTATCAGTTCTGTCAGTCGCTTTGTATCTACTGTGCAGTCTTAAAAACTCGTTCAGTTTCTCGAGTTGTTCTGCGCGTGCAAGCTTGCTTGCGTGCGGTGGGCGGTGGCCTGGACACGCACCGCGGAGGTCCTCTCAGCACCGCGGTGATTGCATTTTGCGGTTATCGCGACAGCCCTACCCACAGCCATTATAACGAACAGCCTTGCCACTTACTATTAATAATATTTCAATAGTTTAATTCTAATACACATATAGTATTATAAAATATAATATAATAATTTAAATATGTATGTATATATTTGTATATATAAACTTGTGTCTAGGCTTGTATCTTGGAGCTAGAACCCTTTAAAAAGTATAGTTTTGCTAAGCCTTTTTCGGCTGTTGCCACTCTGTAATTCCAGTGTACTGAGTTTGGCTATGTGGTGCAGCCTGAGTTTGTGAAATGTGGACACAACCAATGACAACAGTGAAAAGTGGTGGTTGAGTATACCAAATTGTGTGTCCTGAATGTGCTCCTTGAGCAGAAACACATCATCTGAGCCAATTTCAGCCCGGACAAACTGCTCTTTTACCGACACACTGACAGCTTGCCCCGATACAGACCGGCGATCTTGACGAAACTGACCCCCTAGCAAGATGGCGGCGACATTTAACGCGACCTAGAGGCGAAAGGGGCGTCTACCTATAATATGTCGATGTGTATGACGTCATATACACTTCAAATCTTTTTTTAAGCAAATGAGTGGCTCTAAAAACCTAAAACTCAGCCATGGGTATTTTCTAAACATCCTCTTTCGAAAACAACATTCGAATTACTAGAGAAAAAATTATATCTTGAGATAAGGGCACGATAGGGCGTATAGCTCCATAGGACTCCATTCATTCTGGTCTCCAAAATTGGGCGCCCCACGTGGAAAGAGGGTGGAACTGCAACCAAAATCGCCTCGTTGGAAACCGGAAATGCACCGTGAGTGGCGTATCTGTCCTATTATAGAATCTGTGGCTCCCCCTCAAATTAAGCCCTGCGCTTACCCATATTATCTGCGTTCTGGAAGCAGCCGATCTCCTCCAGCAGCTCCTTGGTCACCTCAAAAGCCTCGGCCTCTTTAAAGGTGGAGATCATCACTTTTACAACTTCCCAACGATGTTTCTTCTCCACCCTGTAGAGCGCAACGCGCGGCTCCTGCTTTCTTTCCACGAGCTCGTGGCGGAACCTTTCAAAGTTTTCCTCAGACAGTCTATCCACCGCGTTCTGCATGAACTTTCTCACACTGGCACCAGACATCTCTCACTCAGAGATCCAAAACTGGCGGGCTGGTTTCCACGCGGTTCGATGCCGAGCCAAGTTCGTTTCCCCAAGCCGCGCTCCTCCAGCAGAAGAAGCGCTCCTCCTATTCCACCTGCACAAACTGAATATTTGCATAAGGTAGGTCGGTGTTCAGACACGTGATGAGGGACTTTCAGTTACCAGGCATGACATTTTCTTCCCTCCTGGAATCTGTGACAACAGGTTCTGGCGGACTGACACAAAGAACCACTTCTTCTGCAAACTGTCATGAAAACATTCAATGAAACAACTTTAAAAACGTGTGTAGACATGAATAAAAACCAGATTCAGTGGATCTGCTCTGTGAGTTTCTCTTGCTTTGCACAAAGTTTGACTGTAAGTTTTTTTTTTAATGAACTTTATTGAAAAAGGTGTTACAATCAAACAATTATACATTGAACAGCAGACATCTGCTTCAATATTTATGTATCTATGTATCAACAAAAATAAATAAATGATAAATAATTCTTTTTTTTTAAAACAACGTAAAGGACCATTTAGATTAGGTTAGGTTACATTAACTCAACTAAAAGAAAAAACAAACAAACAAAACTAGAGGAATACATTAAAGAACATTCAAAAGTCTTTCATTTTTCTTTTTATTTACAAACTTAAGAGACTTGAAAAGAGCGGACATTTATAACATAAAAACATTAAAGAAAGGGTGATTTTTCTGCCATTTTTGTTTATGAATAAAAAATCTTAGCTTGCAAAATATAAAAGTTAACTAAAAATTCAAAAGATGGATCTTTTGAGTTTTCATAGTAAAAGAAAATATCTTTAAGAGAGAAAACATAATGGCCATGCTGTGCAAAAAGATAAGAACTGAGGTTTGCTAGAAATTGTTCCACTAAGTTACAGTCAAAAAATAAATGTACAAGAGTTTCACCTTCTTCATCACAAAAAGAACAATTAAAACTTAAGTCTGTGTGTTTGGAAATATATACATTTGTAGGGTAAATCTTGTGGAGAATTTTAAAATGACTTTCTTTTATTTTATTCGTTATACAATATTTATGAGGTAGCAACCAAGCCTTCTTCCAAATGATGCCTTGAACTAAAGAATTCCAAAAAAAATTTCCCTCTAGGAGTAATTCTGTTTCTTTGCTGAAGAGACTGACGCACATGTTTATTGGAACATTTTTTAATCAAATATATTAATGCCATTCAGAATTATTTCTGAATAGGGAGAAGGAGTAGGTAAATGATATGATAAGTGACTTTTAATTAGAAGAGCTAATCCATGAGGGATTGCTTTGATTATTGTGTTAAATTGACGGAAGAGTATAGGAAAGTAGAACCGTGACAAAAACTGCTCATATGTCAACAAAGTGCCAGAATTATCAAACAATGAAAAAATATTACATATACCATGTTCAAACCACTTAGGGTAAAATAAAGTTTTGTTTCTTACAGTGATGTCAGAATTGTTCCAGATAAACACTTTATGGGGGGAGAAGTTATGAACAAAGCACATTCTCCAAGCAAGTAGGCATTGCCTATGGAAATTAGAAAGTTTAATAGACAATTTAGATGGGACAAAGTTGCACTTAAGAATAAAAGAAAGACCACCTAATTTGTTGAATATGTGATTAGGGATAAAAACCCACAGTGAGTTAGGTTGTAAAAGGCATCTTCTAATCCATCCAGTCCTGAAGGAATCAATTGTGTTAGAGAAGTCTAAAAAGTCTAGACCTCCATTAGCTTTACAATCTGTCAGCACTTCCTTCTTGAATTTATGAGGTTTATTTCTCCATATGAAATCCAAAAATATTTTGTTGATCTGTTTTATTGTTTGATCCTTCAAATATAGGGAGAGAGCGGGATAAACAAAATGAGAAAGACCATCTGCTTTAGATAGCAAAGTTCTTCCATATATACTTAGATCTCATTGTAACCAAGAATTAAAGATGTTCTTGGCTTTTATTATTTTTCCTGCAAAATTCAGTTCCTCTCTAATCTTGGGATCCTTAGTTAATTGCATTCCTAAATATTTAACTGTTTGTTTTACTGGGATGTTATCCAATACTGTGTCATTGCATTCCTGTAGGGGTAATATTTCACATTTTGAAGTGTTCAACTTGAGACCTGATGCATTAGAAAATTGCTCTACAAGAGCCAGCGCATGAGGAAGTTGTACTTTATCTTGTAAAAACAAAATCGTGTCATCTGCCAGTTGCGATATTTTGAGTTCCCTCTCAAAAATGGTTAGGCCCTTTAAATCAGGATCATTAAGTATACTTAAAGCAAGAAGCTCTGTCACTAATATAAATAAAAAGGGAGAGAGAGGACACCCTTGCCTTATTCCACGCTCAACATTAAATCTTTGGGGAGTGTTATGGTTAACTATTACAGAGCTGTTTATGTCATTATAAAGTGTCTGAATTACATTAATAAAGGGTTGACCAAATCCAAATAGCTTGAGAGATTGAAAAATAAACTGATGTTCAATGGAGTCAAAGGCTTTGTAAAAGTCTAGCAGTAGCATGAGAGCTTCAGAGCGTACCTCATCTGAATAATCTAAAAGATCAAGTACCAATCTTATGTTGTTTGTAATATGGCGATTTTTAATAAAACCTGATTGTGTCTCTGATATGATATCATCAAGCCCAGTTTTAAATCTTTTTGCATAGACTAATGCTAAAATTTTATAGTCAATTGTTAACAGTGATATCGGGCACCAATTTTCAACAGAATGTGCATCTTTCCCTGGTTTGGGGATTAGAGAAATTACTCCTTGCTTCATAGTTGAAGTCATATGGCTCTGCTCAATGCATTCTTTAAACATACAAAATAATGGGTTCTCAATGTGTTCCCAGAAATGAACGTAGATAACCCATCTATACCTGGGGCTTTGCCTTTCTTCATTGAAAAGAGAGCATTCTTTATTTCTGCTTTAGTTATGTCAGTCACAGAGCGACACATAAGAATCATCTACGGTTGGGATGTATTTCTCTATATTTTTAATGAACACTTCCGCTGTACAGCTATTAAATTTAAATACAATCTATCAATTGTAGCATCCATACATTCATTGAAATCCCCTCCTAGAATTACTATTGAACCTTTATATTTGTCACTGAGTAGTTTGGTTTTACTGGAGATCTCAGCAAAAAGGATTTTGTTGAGTTGACTAGAATTATACCCATAGATATTACCTATAATAATGGTAGTGTTATCATGCTTGGCAACAATTAAGACCCATCTACCTTCTAAAGAATGTATCATTTCCAAAACCTCTCCTTTAAATCTGTGAATGAGTATTGCAATACCTGCAGAATGGTTGCTACCATGAGAGTAGTATATTCTGTTACCCCACTGTAATTTCCAAAATTTCCCATCTTCTTCAAGCGAATGTGTCTCTTGTAGCAATACAAAATCTGCCTCACTTCTTTTGCAAAATAAAAATAAAGCCTTTCTTTTCACACTTTCTCGTATTCCTCTAACATTTAAAGACACACAACACAAAGATTCAACCATGAATAAAAAAAAAACTAAAATAAACACTGATTTGCAAGAACTTGCAAAAACTCACCTACAAAGGAAGGTGGATAACAACTTTAACATCGTCTGATGCAAAATAAACATCACCAAATATTAAGCATATTGAAAGCTTCTACATTTTAGCTCACTGAACGAAAAATGACTGACTTTTACTGAGAGTTTACTGGGGAAAAAAATGAAAAGAAACCTTGGCATAGGTTACTATCACCAAATATGAATTCAAATGTTGCTAAGATTGGGAAATATATCCTATCAATTAGGGGACCTTAAAAATTAAAAAGCCAGGATTAAATTAAGAACAAGATTAGGTCTAAGCACCTCTGAAGGCAAATAAAAGGAAGGTAGGCTCGGCATGTTTAAAATTTCTGTGGAGAGCTATGAGCCTTGAACCTTGATTCTACTCACTTGACCTCTGTATAGTCATATTTTTTTCCATCGATGAGAGCATGGGAGTCTTTGTAGGACGCCCTCTTCCCTTGACTTCGTGCCTTCTGGACTAAAGGCCACAACTTCGCTCGCACCGCTCTGTCCTCTGGTGGTACAGGCTCCGTGATTGACAGTTTTTTATCAAGGAGAAACTTGCATTTTTTCGATGCTTGCCAGATAGCGTCTCTTACCCTTCTGAATGAAAAGCGGATTATAACCGAGCTGCACTTTGCATCAGTTGGTGGCGGCCCGAGGCGGTGTACCACATCCACACCAGCGTCAAGGAGATCGGCAGAAAGATCAGTGGCCACTTGTTGCAGCACCTCGATGACTCTTCCTCTTATATCTTCTCCTGCTTGTTCTTTTAGACCATGGAGTTTCAACAAGGATCTCCACAGTGGTGTAGTCTACCTTTTTGAGGTGGGTATACTGTATAGTTGGCCAGTCATAGGCCCGTGGTACCAAACTAGGGGTCGGGACTCGGGACCCCTCGGGACCAATAGTAGCCCCTTAATGCACGCCGTACCTCCAGTGGCGCGCTGTAATAGTATTTGAAAAGTTAAGTACCATAGTACTACAATACTATGACATAACACAGGGCTTTTAATAATGCACTACGACTTGGTCATTGCCATTCTGGTAACAGCACATTTATAATGCTGTCTTAACGTGTTAAGGGACAAACATGTTTGTGGGGTCGCAGCTTTGCACTTACCTGCCCCTTGCATGCATGAGGGACAGCATAAACTCACTTTGATTGTGTGGACTGTGTGCTGTGTATCTCAGTGGCAATGGGACTCCCTGTGGCACTTAATCTTTGTACTCACCCCTCATAGAGCGAGGCCTAACAGAGTGATTGTTTTAAAGCAGCAGAACACCATCACATCTTGAGACAGGTTGTTTTATATATATATATATGTTACGGATCACAGCTATCTGTGAGATGCAGCTCCACACTGCTGTTGCTTCTACATATCACAGACAACGACCAGGTGGATTATGGGGTGTTTATTACAGCTCTTTTCCTGTAACACAGCATATAGCACCGCAGTGGTGTGGGAAAGTTAGCGTCTCAGGGCAATCAATAACACCTGACACGAGGGAAAACATTTAAGCTAGTTAGCAACATTACCAATCTAAACATATTTTTATGGTCTAATAACTCACAGTAAACTCTCAGAACATTTAGGAAAGGTCCCAGTCAGTACATGACACAATAAATTATAAAGAATAAACATCTGAAACGTAATATAAAATAAGTAATTATCCCGGACCATAAGAGGACGTCTTACCACAGTAAAGTCCTCTTTCCACTGTGCAGTACCCAAACCAACCACTACGCCAATAGATGCTGCGGTGTTGCACCTCTTTTGCCATCATTTAATAGGCACAAATCTACTCTGTTACATATATACACAAGGGCTGTCAGAATTAATTAATTGTAATATATATATATGTGTATTACATTCGTTTATATATGTAATATACATAAAAAATATAAATACAGTGTATACACATTACACACACATCCATTTTAGTTTTCCACCTTCCACTCCTATTGGGGGGCGCTGTTGTGCGTTAGAGAATCACCGTTTTCAACTAATGCAAAGAAGAAGAGTTTCTATGGGACGTTATTGTCAAACAACTGATAGTGAATCCCTGGGAGATTGACTGACTGCCGCAATTTCCGAATGAATGCTATTCTGAAGTGTTGTCGTTGTATTGTTAAATTATAACAAGGCTTCCATGAGAAGTGGTAGTTGATGAAACGTGGCTATGCTATTCTAAATATTGAAAAACGAATTTTAAGTGGGTATACTGAGCATTTTAGGTGGGTATACGGAAATCCCCCCCAAAAAAGAGGTGGGTATACGCCGTATACCTGCGTTCAACGTAGACTACACGTCTGGATCTCCAGTTGTAGCGCTGTGATTCGATTAAGGCTTTTTTCAAAGCAGCGTTGTTTTTTTTGCAGCGCATGCACTTCATTCTGCAGATGAGAAAGCTCCTTCTTGTTTTCACCAACCTCGCGAACGAGTTGCTTCACCGTAGTGGACAAATTATCCAGTTCTTTTGAAGTAGCCTGAGTTGTTTTTTCAATCGCTGACACCTTCTGAAAAGTAGCATCATGCTTGAGGGACAATTTGCTAATCGCAGCTAAAATGTCCTCGTTAACGCTACTGTGCGATTCTTCTCTTTTAGATTTTTTGAACGAAGGCTTCTCTGGGGTATCTGGCAAGGGGATTAGTGAAACGTTTTCTATAATTGTTGGATTGGAGTCGAACCAAATTATCTCAGACCCTCCAGCTGGGTTAGCCTCGCCCGTTGCCATCTTCGGTATCTTCGGTCTTTGTTTATTTTTGACTTATTTTCCCATAAAATCCAGTTATTTTTTATTTTATTTTTTAAAACTGAGTAAAACAAAACAAAAATGGCATCAAAATTAACATAAATTGTTGTTATAGCCACTTCCCTTGACGAGCCCAAACGAACACGCCTTCCTCCACAGACGCCATCTTGGCTTCCGTTTGGCAGTAAGTTACAGCCAGAGAGTCTCTACACAGCCCTTTTACAGACAGCCGTTCCGCTTCCTATTCGGCCCATTATGAAAAATTTGGCCGCAGTTCAGTTGATTTTGTCTGGGGGCGCTGGCGAGCGAGTGCAGAATGACCATTGGCCATAGGGCTGGCGCTAATAACTCAAAAAATGTCCCCGCTAACGGCTGAAACCTGAAAATATTACTGTGATTTCTGACAGAGGGATGTGGATTTATATCGAAAGTACAATAACCTGGGAGTTATAGCTTTCTGTTTTCTTACAGGTCTGGGATTTGCGAGTCAGTCTCTGCTAGCATCTAGCTAACGGAATCTGAAGAACGCACGGCTGATTACGACCGGCTGCTTTACGGCACTCGTCCACTGTGCCAGAGTGCTAACCTGGTGCTGCTAACAACAACCAAAGCTAAACCAGAGGCTAGTCAGAGAGTATGTAAAAGGGCTGTGCTGAAATCTGTAACTATTTGAGCTAACACCTCTCTGCTAGCTCAGCGCTAGGACTGACCATGCCGTAAAGTGATGCCACATGCGTGACGTCACTCGGGATGCAATACTGACAATAAATGTGTATTTTAAACAAATCTAGTGAGTCTAAAAAATCAAAACAAGTGCCCAACGAAGCAGTGCAGAGCAGGCAGAACTCTCTGGTGGTACTATGAAATCCACCTTAGATCCAGCCATTGCTTTGGATATAATTTTTTATATTTTTTCATTTTAATTTTCCTAAAGGCAGGATAAATTATCCTTTCAAACGGCACTTCGTTTGATTTTTTAGACTCACTAGATTTGTTTAAAATACACATTCATTGTCAGTATTGCATCCCGAGTGACGTCACGCATGTGGCATCACTTTACGGCATGGTCAGTCCTAGTGCTGAGCTAGCAGAGAGGTGTTAGCTCAAATAGTTACAGATTTCAGCACAGCCCTTTTACATACTCTCTGACTAGCCTCTGGTTTAGCTTTGGTTGTTGTTAGCAGCACCAGGTTAGCACTCTGGCACAGTGGACGAGTGCCGTAAAGCAGCCGGTCGTAATCAGCCGTGCGTTCTTCAGATTCCGTTAGCTAGATGCTAGCGGAGACTGACTCGCAAATGCCAGACCTGTAAGAAAACAGAAAGATATAACTCCCAGGTTATTGTACTTTCGATATAAATCCACATCCCTCTGTCAGAAATCACAGTATTATTTTCAGGTTTCAGCCGCTAGCGGGGACATTTTTTGAGTTATTAGCGCCAGCCCTATGGCCAATGGTCATTCTGCACTCGCTCGCCAGCGCCCCCAGAGAAAATCAACTGAACTGCAGCCAAATTTTGTATAATGGGGCGAATAGGAAGCGGAACGGCTGTCTGTAAAAGGGCTGTGGTCTCTATTAAGTCTCTGTAAAAGGGCTGTGGTTACAGCACAGCCCTTTTACAGACTCTCTGGTTAAAGTCCAGTCCAGCAGCGCAATGACGCCAGAGGCTGGAAATGAAACAGGGTGTACTTACTTTTTGTGTGCTGGTGAATAATTTCCTCATTTTCTCATGAAGCGGCCTCTGGAAACACCGCTCAAACTCCCAAGAGAGTCTGGCTGCAGACCTGCACTGTCAGGATCCTGTTGCAGACCGTCACCTGCACTGTGAGGACCGGAAGTGCACTGTGAGGACCGGAAGTGCACTGTGAGGACCGGAAGTTGATTCGAAGCCTTTCAAAATAAAAGCGTGTGTATCGGAAGCACGTATTTTTAAACGATTTTAAACGCTATATTTTTCAAGAGGTCCTCACAAATTAATTAATTAGTTAACAGTACGACATAAAATCTATCAATTCCCGGTCTATTGTTTTTATTTGTATTGTAAACTTTTGTTTGGTCAGTGGACACATTTTCTCTTAGGCTCATATTCATAAGCCAACATCTCACAAGATGCCATAGGCCTATACTGTACATTGTATTGTGTACTATAGAGTAAGTCACTGCTATTTCATTATCATTTCATTTTGACTTTATCGCACTGCTCTTTATATATATATATATTTGTTTCAATTAGTTTTTCTGTTGTATTATTCTGTATTTTTATCCTTAACCACCATAAATTTCATGTTTGGTTCTATGTCTATGCCAATTATGTTCTTGTGCTGCTGGAACACCTTAGTACCACTAAATAGTACCCTAACTCTTGATATCTACAGTATAATCTTAGTCAAATTATTAAGGGATCAATGAGAAAACATAAAAAGCACACCAAGTCACAACATGATCAAATGTTCTGTAGTGTTTATTCAGTCAAACATTCACAATATGACAAAAAATCTTTGTTTTTGTCGACTACCTGTTCAGAAAATATCAACATGTCGTTAATATTGTGAAATATCATTTTGAAAGGCTCCAGGATCGCTTCTCTTTCATCCTCGTCCAGTTCTTCGTTCCACAACCTCCCATACTGTGGAGCAGCCTCTGCCTGTTCCTCTTCCCCGATGCCCAGAACGTCAGGCAGGTCCACTCTGGCAGACAACAGTGGTTTGTTGGCCTCAGCCCACTCTGCTGCATGTCTGCAATTTTGAAGAATGCGATCTTCAACCGAGTCCTATGGAAAAGACAGAAAGAAAGATGTCTGTACTATAGCTGCCACACCAACAGTATCTGACCAATAGATACTGTGCAAAAGCTTACGCCTTCCACTGGTGTGTCCACATCAGCAAGTCTGTCTCTCTTGGAGACCTCTGCCTGCTGCTCTTCTTCCTGAGTACTCAACTATTAATATGAATACATGCATTATACATACTTTATACTCTTACCTGAATTTGTAGTCCAGTTTTCTCTGTCCAGTTGCCAGGATTTAGTGACTGGGATAGGTTTCTAAAAGACAGAAAGTGAGGTGTCAGATGTTCTTCACTGCAACCTACATTCCCTTCATTTTCCTTTTACCATTTTACAAACCAAACCCCAACCTGCCAGAAGTTAGTACCGTTGGCTAATACTTATGAGTACAAACAAACAGACAAATACATTATGCTTACCTTTAAATAAAATGCCACCTTTTGTATGTGCCTCTAAGTGGCTCTGCAGCTTGGAAAATTTTGCTGGTTTAAATTGTAGGCACAGAGGGCAGTGAAACAGTTTGCAACATGACGTGCAGCGTTCCATTTTGGGCGTATTGCCGGCGGTTGTTATTGAAATATGCATCTGTAAGAGACAAATAATGTCGTAATAAGTAAAACTAAATTATATATATATAAATGGCGCATTTAAGTGAGCACTATCGATACGATAACAACACTAAAGACTAGCCAAAAGTAAAAAAACCTGATTCTTTCAAATTAATATAACTTTACAGTATATAGTTATTGAAATATGCATCTGTAAGAGACAAATAATGTCGTAATAAGTCAAACAAAATTATACAAGATCACTATCGATACGATAACAACGTTGAAGACTAGCCAAAAGTTTAAAAAAAAACCTGATTCTTTAAAATTAATATAACTTTACAGTATATAGTGTGCAACGTAACGTTCCAGTGAATAAAGACTGTTTCTGTTTCTTCGTATGAAAGAAAGTTGTTTTCACTCGATTTTTACTCACCTCGTCGTCTCCACAGTTCAAATGGGGAACGAAAAATACGTGCTCCTCCTTGTCGCTTCAGGTCCTCACAGTGCAGGTGACGTCACAGTGCAGGTCTGCAGCCAGACGCCTCTCCTCAAACTGGATCAGTAACTTTGGTTTACTTTGAAATGCGGAAGTGTTTGTAAGTTCACCATCCTGCAAGTTTCTGAAGTAATTTAAGTAATTTCTTTCTTATTTTATTTTATTCTGTGGCGTACAGTGGAGTGGATGTAGTAGAGCCAAAAATGACGGAGTAAAGTCCCTAAAAACATGTTCTTTGGGTCAGAAATGACTTTAAAGGCGAACTCCGTCCAGCCCGAATGGGCAGAGCTTATCGGGGAGTAAACAGGCAGCAGAGGCGGAAACAGTGAAGCAGATGTGAGTCCAGCTGCCAGAAAGTATCAAGCAGCGTGTGTGTGGGGTTATCCTCTCTGACTGGTGCCTGTGGGGAGCCTGCTGTCAGCCGTGTGAGCCGGAGAATCTCCCCGATGGGTCAGTGGGACGCGGAGCTGCGCCCCGCCGCAGAGCAGCTGCTTCTGCCCAACGATGGGGGCCCCTCTCAGGCAGGCCACATGCAGGTAAGGGCCGCTTTACCACCGACTCCAACCTGCGACTTTTACTGTCTCGAGCTGTTTTTAAACCCGTGACAGCAGTGGTTTTATGAGGTGCGACGCAAATCCGTTATGTTGGTCATTTCTCCGGCGCGTGCTGGACTTATCCTGATTATCAGATCCTTTATTAAGCAGCCTAACAGCTCCTTCAGAAGGCACAGGCCCCATCCGCGCTTTGCAATGAAAAATAAATGCCCCAAATGTGTTAAATGTCAGCAAACCCACGAGCATCTGCAGCTCAGTGTAGTTTAGTTCCGATCAAACTGCAGAAAAGCTGAATTTAAAGTGCAAATGCTTTGTTTGCTGAAGTGGAACAACTTTAAAAACTACTTTAAACTTTACTTTAAAGTAAACTGTGGCTGTGCTAATTTGCATTCTTCATGACTAAGATAACGTTTACTCTGTTAAGGCGGTGTGTCGTTAATGAGTTCTTATTCTATTAACAGAACTTCAAACATACGGTTCTGGTTGGCATAAATGAGTCCTTACTCAGGAACTTGTTAGCATACTTAGTTATTACTTCATGGGTTGAAGCACAAGTGTAAGCACGATTACAACGATCCTTTTGAAGAGATACAAATATATATTTAACAAAAATGTGAAATAAACATGCTTAATTTGGTGTTATTGCATATCAATAAAGTGTGCTGTGGTGTAATTATTTATGTGTGTGTGTGTGTGCAGTCATGAGAACTCCCCCCAGGTGTTGCACTTTGGACTCAAAGCTTTCCTTCATCTTGATTTTAGCAGGTGAAACGCCTGCGGTCTGACATGGAGCTGCTGTTGGCAGCACTGTCACATCTGAGGGAAGCTGAGCTCCAGAGCTTCAGGGAGATCCTCCAGGGTCAGCTAGGCCGTCGCAGACTTTACTCAGACATCCCACAGCGGCTGCTGGCCACGGCGGACCGGCAGGACGCAGTGTTCTTATTGGTGGAAGCGTACGGGCAGCGCTCTGTTGAGATGACCACGAGCGTTTTAGAGAAGATGCAGAGGGCCGATCTGGTGGAGAAGCTGCGTTTCAGATCTTTATCCAAAGGTACGACGATGATGATGAAGATGATGAGATGATGATGATGATGATGATGATGATGAAGATGAGATGTGCTCAAATCGTAAAACTGGTCGTTTTATATCTGCTTTCATTTTAAATTATGAAGAGACTCCGATTAAAATGTACTGACTGATGAGTCATTGGTCCACTTTGGAATTGTACGTTCACATCGTTTATTTTTCCCTCACTTTGTGTTTGTTTTCCTTCTTTCTCTCTCTCTTCAGAAGTAAAAATGGATGAACACCTGTCTCCATTGATCCAAAAGGTGAGCAATGTGACACCTGTTCCTGTCGCCTTCTCCTCGTCAACATGTCCTGGGCCCTTATTATCCGTCACCCCTCTGTTCATTGAGCTCCACTGGCTACCCTGAGCCGCCCGCATCTAATCCAAGTCACTGATGTTAGCCTACAGAGTGCTTAAAGGGACAGTTCGCCTCTTTTGACATGAAGCTGAATGACATCCCATATCAGCAACATCATTTATGAACATGTTCTTAACCCCTGCTGCGTCCTGTGTGTCAGGACGGGTGGGGTGGGAGGACAAGGATGCGGACTCAGAGAAGTAAAAAGCAAACAGGGTTTTATTTCACAAAAACAAAGTTCAAACAAAGGGCGCGGCTGAGCCGGATGACAAAAAACCTAAACCGTGGAATCAAAACTTCAGACAAAACAAAACAAAAGACTTGACGTAACATGGAAAAAAACACTTAACTTGGACGTGGGGTCGTGGCGTGGCATCAAATCAAATCAAATTTATTTGTAGCACATTTCATGTACAAACAGTTCAAAGTGCTTCACATAAAATAAAAGCATTGCAGCAGGGAGTGGAAGAAGCATTAAAAATACATAAAAGAATATAAAGAGAAACAAATAAAATAATTTAAATGAGTTTAAAAACCAGCAACAGTCCAGATAAGTTCAAAGATAGCGTGCAGATTTCATGCATAGACACATGAGAACAGAAATGTCTTTAACCTGGATTTAAAAATGTCTCCATTTGGTGAAAGTTTAATCTCCACTGGCAGTTTGTTCCACTTGTTAGCAGCATAACAGCTAAATGCTGCTTCTCCATGTTTAGTCTGGACTCTGGACTGGACCAGCTGACCTGAGTCCTTGGATCTAAGAGCTCTGCTGGCTTTATATTCTCTGAACACATCACAGATTGTAAACCATCAGCAGGCTTTTAAAATCTATTCTGTGACTGACTGGAAGCCAGAGTAAAGATATTAAAGCTGCTGTGATGTGTTCAGATCTCTTAGTCCGGGTTAAACATCTTAAGAAAACATCTTTTCTTTCTCTTTAGGTGGCAGAGATGGCGGCGGTTAGAGAACAGCTTTTGGAGACGCTGAAGTTTTTAACTCCAGAGGACCTTAAAATACTAAAATGGTTTCTGCAGCTCACTTACTTCCACATGGGTCTTCCACAAATCCCGTGGAGCCAGCTGGTGTTGGCAGACCAGGCGGCGGTGGTGGATCAGCTGGTGAAGGTGTGCGGTCGGCGCTGCGCTGAGGTGGCTGCAGACATTCTCACGGACGTTGGCGAGTTCGAGCTGGCGTTTGTTCTGTCAGAAACCAGCTCAAAAACCAAAGGTAAGACTAATCAGACACCTGTCGCCACTAAATCAGATATTACTGCTCACGTAAAGATGTCATCTGTTTTCCACCACACCAGAAAGAAGTTCACGGTTCATTGTTCATATAAAGCAAAAACTACATGTAGGAGCTATTTGTTATCTTGTAATATTTGGCTCACTTATTATTTAGTTATCTTTTGGGGGTTTAGTTTGGGGAATACACCTTTTTTGGTTGTTTATGATAGTGATGCTCCTATCAGCAAAAAATCATGATCTGCCCGATTGCCGATCACGGAAGGAATCGGACATTTCCATGCCTTTCATCTAGCAGAGAGTGCACCATTTATAGAAATTAAACCGCCAGAGGTAGCTGGGGACATGTAGAACAAGAATCTGGTGGAGTCGGCAGAGAACATTTTGATTTGGTTCTAAATGAAGTTTTCAAATCTGACTATGCAGAAATGAGTTTGATTCTGAATATGCTTCAATAATTTTGTTCTTTCATTTTGTTTTAATCATTAAAAAGAATGTAGTAAAAAAAAACAACCAAGTAATGACAGGTGTATGTATTCCAACAAATGAAAAATCAACTTCGATATAGATTTCTGAGTTTACGGGGTGCACTTGAATGCACCATAAATCCGCTCACACGCTTTACCGTACGACGCGATGTAAACGGGCACTCGATTTTCAAGTGTAGCTAGCGCGAGCGTGCCTCTCCGGAGCGCAGATGGAGAGGTCATGTTGTCGAGATGCACTGTAGAGGTTTTGCCTGTTCGGTTCTGTACACACGTCACGTACCACATTAGAAAGTGGTCGCTAGTAATTTACGCCACGTGATCGGTTTTTTGATCGGCATATTTTTCCGATTGCCGATCAGGCTATTTTTGGGCATTATCGGCCGATCATGATCGGCGGCCGATCGATCGGAGCATCACTAGGTTATGATATTTAGTATTGTTTGAGTTAATTTGGGTATTTAATTATGCTTTTATTTTGAAAGCAGTGGTTAGCTGGGGCGCACTGGGAGAGTTTACTTAGATGGGCAGGCAGTCACAGG
Source organism: Odontesthes bonariensis (assembly GCF_027942865.1). Taxonomy (NCBI): domain Eukaryota; kingdom Metazoa; phylum Chordata; class Actinopteri; order Atheriniformes; family Atherinopsidae; genus Odontesthes; species Odontesthes bonariensis. The sequence continues at coordinate 39,305,047 of NC_134510.1, forward strand.
TAGGGATGGGAATCCAGAACCGGTTCTTGTTGAGAACCGGTTCCCAGTGTTTCAATTCCTTGGAATCGTTTGGCGATTTTGCAAACGGTTCCCTTATCGATTCCAGTGGGCACGAATGACGTCACCACGCAACGTTGCGTGGCAAGTCCAGTGCAGCCAGCAGCCAACAGTAAACATGGCGCCCAAGCGGTACAAACGCTCGAAAGTTTGATTACACATCCCTATATAAGACGACAACAGGGCAACTTGCAAAGTGAATATTTCACCAAAAGGAGGAAATACTACCAACATGCAATAACTATGAATGAATGTCGCGTTTACGATCCGCTCCGGACTAACGTTGGTGAATCTGAACCCAGCAACGTTAGCAACGTTAGCAACGTTAGCATGTCCTCGGCTAACACTGCAGGTAACTAACTAACAAACACTGCCTATCATGTTAGCGCCATTTGCCTCATTGTAAAAGCTGCTGTTAGTAACGGTTAAGGTTAAATGAAAGCCTTCTCAGGCATTACATTTAGATGAAATCATGAGAGACAGAGCCTGACTGGCTCAGAGCCAGAGGCTGGTGGTACTACCCCCAGTTCACCTCTACCTCCAGCTTCTCCTTTCACCAGAGCAGGAAGAGTTCAATTACCCAGGCCATGATAGACCAATGTGGACCGCACTGTTGTTGGGTATGTAAGGTCATGACTCGTGTTACTTCTAAACTAAACAAAGTCGATGCCAATCGACCGGTTTGTTGTCCTTTTTCTCCAAATGAGAATCGATAAGGGAACCGACAAAGAACCGAATCGTTAAGCAGAATCGAAAATGGAATTGGAATCGTAAAAATCTTATCAATTCCCATCCCTAGTCACAGGTGAGCAGGCACCTGGGAGGGCTAATGTTTTTTTTTACCAGGGCCCATTGTTCTTTGTTCGTTTGCTTGGTTGGAGCAATAAACCTAAAGAAAACTCATTTTTTGCCTGGACAATGGACTCATTTTACCTGCGTAAATTCACTCCCTCGGTGTCTCAGTGGCCGTTTGCTTTAATTTAGTTTTTTATGGTTTTGACATTTTTTTTAGTTTTGATTATTGACACCAGAGGACGAACAGCCACTACACTACATGTGAGACGAGACTAAATGAACTGAAACTAGATCCTCAGGGCCTTGAAAGGGACATTTCGGGGTATTTAGCACATGTTTGCAGAGATAACGGACACTGATTAAAGTATATTGATAGAATCAGTGTCTGATTATTACGGAAGCCCAGAGCGGACGTGGTACGTATAAACTTTTTTTTGATGGTTTTCTCGAGATAACGAGTTAATTTACAGATGGTTTTCGAGGCCACTTTTTCTCCCCGCCCCTGTTTATATGTGTTTTATATGTTCGCAGTTAGTTTGTCTTGTAGAGATAACTTTCATATCATTTACGGAGACGGCCGGCTTGACTGCAGCTCAGCAGGCGTTTACACCTCAGTGACCGGCTGAGGGGACCAGGCCGTCTCCATGGTTACCGAATGATGCACGAGAAATGCCGTTACCGTTTTCTCGAGATAACGAGATTGTAAGAGCCATATTAACATTGGCTAGTGATTAGTAGTTTCCCTTTAAAAATGTTGCATTGCTCTTTTAATTACGCTGCTGATGACATCACAGCCATTTTAGATCAGACCAGGTTAAGCAGCCTAAGGAGCAAGACAGTTTTTTGACAAGTAAATATTAGTGAATCTTGTAACTTTGTTTTTTTTGCTTTTTCAATTAAAGTTTCTTTTTTGAACGAAGTTACTGCCTTGGAAGATCATTTTTAATGTCAAGCTTATTGCCAAGAGACTGCTTAACAGTAGCGGTAAAGTGGAGTACTGTGAGGAAAGATCGCCGCTACAGAGATAAATAACTCGTTATCTCGAGAAAACGAAATGCTCATCACACCAGCGGGATTTGCTTTGAGCATTTTCACACAAACGCTCCACATTCCATGTTTGATTCATAGGCGACTTTGTTCAGTGTAGGAGCTATTTGTAAAGTTAGTTTTTGTTTTTTGGTTCTAGTTGTAAATTTAATTTGCTAATTATGAGTAACTTTATTTGATTCATTTCAGTGCTTTATTTAGATTAGATTTTTTTGCTAATATTCCTTGTTAGTTATTTGTTTAGGATATTTTTGGTAATTGGGTCGCACTGGGCACCTGGAGTCCCAGCATGCACCTGGGTGGGCCAATGTTTTTTTTACGAGGGAAAAGGAGAGAGCAGCAGGTTTTCTTTGTTCTTTTGCTTGTTTTATTGTTTGGAAATAAATCCTCAGAAAACGCAAGGATTCATTTTGGAGATTCATCTTCTTTTGCCTGCGTTAAACCACATCCCCCATGATGCATCAGTGGCCTTTTGATTTTGTTTGGTTTAAGTTGAATTAGTTTTTTATGGACAAATGGCCACTACATTCAATTTTCATTGAAACGGGGGTAAAAATGGGTAAAAACCTTTGCCAGAAATACATATAAAACACATATAAACAGGGGAGAAAAAGTGGCCTCGAAATTAAAAAAAGTTTATACGTACCACGTCCGCTCTGGGCTTCCGTAGATTCTAACTCCTGATGGGTTTTTTTATATTTCTTTTCTCCTCAGGGAAGCAGGAAGAACTTTGGCCTGGGCTGAACCAGAAAGTGAGTAAAGTTACACCACTGACCGGAAACAGCACAACTGGCTTAAAGGGATAGTTCGCCTCTTTTGACATGAAGCTGTATGACATCCCGTATTAGCAACATCATTTCTGAACATCTTCTTACCCCCTGCTGCGTCCTGTGAGCAGAGTTCCAGCCTCGTTTTGGTGCTGATGAAGGTAGTCCGGCTAGTTGGCTGGGGTTTAAAAAATAAAGCGTTTTGCTTCTCAGAACAATATGCGTTCAACAGAGTAATACATTTGCATCACAAAATGGTTCTCCAGGAAAAAGTCAGACCTCACAATCTCTTGGCCCTATTTTCTCTCCCTTCGTATCACTGCCTGCTGTGTAGACCGAAGCGCAGACCGAGCAGCAAACACCTTAACAGGTGCGGCTGTCGCTAGGTGGCTGAACGCATTGATATCAAGGGAGAGAAAATAGGGCCAAGAGATTGTGAGGTCTGACTTTTTCCTGGAGAACGATTTTGTGATGCAAATGTATTACTCTGTTGAACGCATATTGCTTTGAGAAGCAAAACGCTTTATTTTTTAAACCCCAGCCAACTAGCCGGACTACCTTCATCAACACCAAAACGAGGCTGGAACTCTGCTCACAGGACGCAGCAGGGGGTAAGAAGATGTTCAGAAATGATGCTGCTGATATGGGATGTTACACAGCTTCATGTCAAAAGAGGCAAACTGTCCCTTTAAGTCAGCTCTGACCGAGCGTTTCACAGCTGGCAGATTAGTCGCTATGAGTCTGGAACCTGTTGGAACTCACCTTCATAAAGCCAAATAGAACTGTGTGTTAGTTTGTAATACAGTCTGAAAAAGGTCCGTTGTATCGTTGCTGGAGGACTGCTGATATGTAACTGATGAGCGTTTGATTTATATTCACCAGGCGGGAATGATGAAGGTTTTTATTGAGCTGCTGTTGGAAACGCTGCGCGATCTGACTGACCGCCAGCTTGAGGGCTTCAAGCGTGACGTCCTGCTCCAAATCAGCCGTGACAAACGTTACCCGAGTTTTCACAGCGAGCTGGTGACGAAGACGGACCTGCTGGACACGGCGCTGTTGATGGTGCAGACTTACGGCCAACAGTCTGTTGGGAAAAGCCTGGAGGTCTTAAGGAAGCTGAACAGGCCTGACCTGGTGCGCAGGCTCTCAGAGTCCAGCTCCAGAAGCCACGGTGAGACCATGAAGGCGGAAACATGGTTTAGACCAGAGATACTCACTATTTTATTCACAAGAGCCACTTTTACCACAACATACTAAAGTCCCCTTTTGCAAATCTGCATTTCTACATATAAAACATCCCACAGAAAAAGAAACAACACAGCCAATACATTTTCAATTCAGACCACATTTACCTTAATACTGGGATGAGCGGAAGCTGGCGTGCATGTGCTCGACATTCTTCATGTTGTATTTGTAGTTTGTTGTTGTAATCATAGTGGACATTCAGGATGAGCATGGTTTCTGTGCTGGTTTTTGCCCTTTTTGATTAAAAACCGATCCATTGTGCCTGGATCTCGCGCTGGCTAAAGGAGCTAGCGTGCTCTGCGGTCAAGTGTGACGGTGGTTTGAGCGGGCTGCGTTGCCAGGTTTAACAGTTCCCCCTTTAGGAAACACCATTAATACTTAATAAAAATACTTAATACTACAAAAATGGAAACTTAATAAAAACTACTTAATACTACAAAAACACAAACTTAATAAAACTACTTAATACTACAAAAATGGAAACTTAATAAAAACTACTTAATACTACAAAAACGCAAACTTAATAAAAATACTTAATACTACAAAAACACAAACTTAATAAGAATACTTAATACTACAAAAACACAAAATTAATAAAAATACTTAATACTACAAAAACACAAACATGATAAAAAATACTTAATACTACAAAAATGCAAAATTAATAAAAATACTTAATACTACAAAAATGCAAACTTAATAAGAATACTTAATACTACAAAAACACAAAATTAATAAAAATACTTAATACTACAAAAACGCAAACTTAATAAGAATACTTAATACTACAAAAACAAAAAATTAATAAAAATACTTAATACTACAAAAATGCAAACTTAATAAAAATACTTAATACTACAAAAATGCAAACTTAATAAAAATACTTAATACTACAAAAACACAAACATAATAAAAATACTTAATACTACAAAAACACAAAATTAATAAAAATACTTAATACTACAAAAACACAAACATAATAAAAATACTTAATACTACAAAAATGCAAACTTAATAAAAATACTTAATACTACAAAAACACAAACTTAATAAAAATACTTAATATTACAAAAACGCAAACTTAATAAAAATACTTAATACTACAAAAACACAAACTTAATAAAAATACTTAATATTACAAAAACGCAAACTTAATAAAAATACTTAATACTACAAAAACACAAAATTAATAAAAATACTTAATACTACAAAAACACAAACATGATAAAAATACTTAATACTACAAAAATGCAAAATTAATAAAAATACTTAATACTACAAAAATGCAAACTTAATAAAAATACTTAATACTACAAAAATGCAAAATTAATAAAAATACTTAATACTACAAAAATGCAAACTTAATAAGAATACTTAATACTACAAAAACACAAAATTAATAAAAATACTTAATACTACAAAAACGCAAACTTAATAAGAATACTTAATACTACAAAAACAAAAAATTAATAAAAATACTTAATACTACAAAAACACAAACATGATAAAAATACTTAATACTACAAAAATGCAAAATTAATAAAAATACTTAATACTACAAAAATGCAAACTTAATAAAAATACTTAATACTACAAAAATGCAAAATTAATAAAAATACTTAATACTACAAAAATGCAAACTTAATAAAAATACTTAATACTACAAAAACACAAAATTAATAAAAATACTTAATACTACAAAAACACAAACATAATAAAAATACTTAATACTACAAAAATGCAAACTTAATAAAAATACTTAATACTACAAAAACACAAAATTAATAAAAATACTTAATACTAGAAAAACACAAACATAATAAAAAATACTTAATACTACAAAAATGCAAACTTAATAAAAATACTTAATACTACAAAAACACAAACTTAATAAAAATACTTAATACTACAAAAACACAAACATAATAAAAATACTTAATACTACAAAAATGCAAACTTAATAAAAATACTTAATACTACAAAAACAAAAAAATAATAAAAATACTTAATACTACAAAAACACAAAATTAATAAAAATACTTAATACTACAAAAACACAAAATTAATAAAAATACTTAATACTACAAAAACACAAACTTAATAAGAATACTTAATACTACAAAAACAAAAAATTAATAAAAATACTTAATATTACAAAAACACAAACTTAATAAAAATACTTAATACTAGAAAAACAAAAAATTAATAAAAATACTTAATACTACAAAAACACAAAATTAATAAAAATACTTAATACTACAAAAACACAAACATAATAAAAATACTTAATACTACAAAAATGCAAACTTAATAAAAATACTTAATACTACAAAAACAAAAAAGTAATAAAAATACTCAATACTACAAAAACACAAAATTAATAAAAATACTTAATACTACAAAAACACAAAATTAATAAAAATACTTAATACTACAAAAACACAAACTTAATAAAAATACTTAATACTACAAAAACAAAAAATGAATAAAAATACTCAATACTACAAAAACACAAACATAATAAAAATACTTAATACTACAAAAACACAAACTTAATAAAAATACTTAATACCACAAAAATGCAAACTTAATAAAAACACTTAATACTACAAAAACAAAATATTAATAAAAAATACCTAATACTACAAAAACGCAAACTTAATAAAAATACTTAATACTACAAAAACACAAAATTAATAAAAATACTTAATACTACAAAAACACAAACTTAATAAGAATACTTAATACTACAAAAACAAAAAATTAATAAAAATACTTAATATTACAAAAACACAAACTTAATAAAAATACTTAATACTAGAAAAACAAAAAATTAATAAAAATACTTAATACTACAAAAACACAAAATTAATAAAAATACTTAATACTACAAAAACACAAACATAATAAAAATACTTAATACTACAAAAATGCAAACTTAATAAAAATACTTAATACTACAAAAACAAAAAAGTAATAAAAATACTCAATACTACAAAAACACAAAATTAATAAAAATACTTAATACTACAAAAACACAAAATTAATAAAAATACTTAATACTACAAAAACACAAACTTAATAACAATACTTAATACTACAAAAACAAAAAATGAATAAAAATACTTAATACTACAAAAACACAAACATAATAAAAATACTTAATACTACAAAAGCACAAAATTAATAAAAATACTTAATACTACAAAAACACAAACATAATAAAAATACTTAATACTACAAAAACACAAACTTAATAAAAATACTTAATACCACAAAAATGCAAACTTAATAAAAACACTTAATACTACAAAAACAAAATATTAATAAAAAATACCTAATACTACAAAAACGCAAACTTAATAAAAATACTTAATACTACAAAAACACAAACTTAATAAAAATACTTAATACTACAAAAACACAAACTTAATAAAAATACCTAATACTACAAAAATGCAAACTTAATAAAAATACTTAATACTACAAAAACACAAACTTAATAAAAATACTTAATACTACAAAAACACAAACTTAATAAAAATACTTAATACTACAAAAACGCAAACTTAATAAAAATACTTAATACTACAAAAACACAAACTTAATAAAAATACCTAATACTACAAAAACGCAAACTTAATAAAAATACTTAATACTACAAAAATGCAAACTTAATAAAAATACTTAATACTACAAAAACACAAACTTAATAAAAATACTTAATACTACAAAAATGCAAACTTAATAAAAATACTTAATACTACAAAAACACAAACTTAATAAAAACTACTTAATACTACAAAAACACAAACTTAATAAAAATACTTAATACTACAAAAACACAAACTTAATAAAAATACTTAATACTACAAAAATGCAAACTTAATAAAAATACTTAATACTACAAAAACACAAACTTAATAAAAACTACTTAATACTACAAAAACACAAACTTAATAAAAATACTCAATACTACAAAAATACCTAATACTGTGCAGTATTCGCTGTGTGTTATTTGAAAAGATGTATTGTTATTGATACCATATTGTTATAAGCTGCTATGCGAGTGCGAGCCTCCAGTTAAAGCTGGAGGAGCCGCGCAGTGAGCATCTCTGGTTTATGTGATGCCTGTTTTGTTGTCAGTTGGTAAATCCGCCACTCATCAGCCTCTTTGGCCTCTTTTTCTCCCCAGAGAAACTCTCTGTGGGTGAACAGCACCCTGCTCTGATCCAGAAGGTGAGCTTTCATTCTGAACATTTTAAAGTTATGTACCTTTCCTTTTAACAACACTGAGTCAGCGTTAATGAAGGTTACCCACGCCACGGCCACCTGCACAACCCCACAGCATCACGCACGCAGAGGAAACGACGTCCAGGACAGTTTGAAATGTGGACTCAGACCACAGAACACTTTTCTTCTTTGCGTCAGGGCATCTCAGATGAGCTCGAGCCCAGAGCTGGTGTATGATATATCCATTATATTACCAGAAGTGTAACAAATAACTAAATTCAGATGTTTCCGATCACTTCCGTGGCCACAGGTGTGGGAATCCAAGCAGCTCGGCATGCAGACTGCTGCTACAAACATCTGTGAAAGAATGGCTCTCAGGAGCTCAGTGAACTCCAGCCTGGTACCGTTACAGGACGCCACCTGACCAACTGAAGTCCAGTCGCTGCTGAATACTCCACAGTCAGCTGTCAGTGGTGTTATAACAGAGTGGAAGCGATGGGGAGCGTCAGCAGCTCAGCCAGGAAGTGGTCGGCCACGTAAAATGTCAGAGCGGGGTCAGAGGTCGCCGACTTTCTGCAGAGTCGGTCGCTACAGACCTCCAACCTTCACGTGGCCTTCAGATTAGCTCAGGAACTGTGCGTAGAGAGCTTGGTGGAATGGGTTTCCATGGCAACTGCATCCAAGCCACACATCACCAAGTGCGATGCAAAGGGTCGGATAAAAACTCCCATAAACACTCCTAAACCTGGTGGAAAGCTCTCCCAGAAGAGTTGAAGCTATAGCTGCAAAGGGTGGGCCGACATCACATTAGCCCCTCTGGATTAAGGATGGGATGTTACTGACAGTCAGTTAAAGGGGAACTGCGGTATTTTCAACATTAAGCCTCTTTTATGAGTCGTCTGCAGTGTTTTAGAACCCCCCTCGGCGCTTTTTTGATGTTTACTGCTGTCTCCGGTATTTGCCTAATTTTGATTCATCTCAACCTGCTTCAGAACGGCAAGTCATGTGCATGTCCTAAAAGGTCCGTAAAAGCACCAGAAACGTCCGTTTTCAAAATAATCAACTCAGCGGAGTGGTTACTGGTGTGCATTGGTAATCCATATCAAATTTCGTGGCGAAAAGTTGATTCTGTCGTGTTTTATTTGGCAGCTCGTTCATGCTCGCACTATTTTCTTAGCGGTGGCGGAGTAATATCAACGAACATCCAGTACAAAATGTCAAATAAAACACGACAGAAGCAACTTTTCGCAACGAAATTTGATATGGATTACCAGTGCACACCAGTAACCACTCCGGTGAGTTGATGATTTTGAAAACGGACTTTTATTGTGCTTTTACGGACCTTTTAGGACATGCACATGACTTGCTGTTCTGAAGCAGGTTGAGAAGAATCAAAATTAGGCAAATACCGGAGACAGCAGTAAACATCAAAAAAGCGCCGAGGGGGGTTCTAAAACATTGCAGACGACTCAGAAAAGAGGCTTAATGTTGAAAATACCGGAGTTCCCCTTTAACTGACAGTGGTTCCTGGTCCCATGTGGTAATATCCTGAACAGAATGATGTTGGTTTTTAATGCAGTGAGGGATTTCTCCAGATTCTCTGTCTCTCTTGATGATATTATGGACCGTAGATGATGAATTCCCTTAATTCCCTTCAGCTGTACGTTGAAAAACCTTGTTCTTTGCCTGTGAACGCCTGAGACTTTCGGGGATGCTCCTTTTATATCCAATCATGACATGACGAGCACTAAAAAACAAATGTGCTCGTTTGATTTGATGAATTTCTGGGAGACATAAATGTCCCAGCGGACTGAACATCCGTCTGTTCCAGGTGGCAGCGATGGCAGCTGTGAAGCAGCTGCTTTTGGACACTTTGAACTGTGTGAGCGACAATGAGCAAGAATTCAAGAAGTTCCTCCAGTTGACGGTCTCCCAGAGGAATCTCTCACACCTTTCATCGAGGTTGAGTCTCAGGGCGGGCAGAGCGGAAATGGTGGATGTGATGGTGGAGACGCTTGGCCAGCAGGCCGTGGAGGTGATCAGGGAGGTTCTCATGAAGATGAGCATTTACAAAAGTGATCTGGTACAGAATCTGCCAGAGAGGCGCTCAGGAATCAAAGGTAAGACCGAAACGGTGGAATCAGCCACTCATTCAATCAATAACTGTTTGTTGTTTGGATTCTGCTTCAGATTAGTTTAGGTTGTGACAAATCCTTTGAGATTACAGACCTCTGTGTCCTTTTAAATGTGTTTTCTGCTCAGAGAGACACTCTGTGGAGGAAGACGCACTGAGGATGGAAGTGAGTGTGACTTTACCCAACAAACAAAGTGTTAAAAGGGAAGTTTTTTGGTTTTTTTAAACCTGGACCTTATTTCTGGCATAAAATACGTTCATCTACTCACCGATAACAGTTTGGTGAAAGTCGGCGTCCTTCGGAAGATATTTAGATCACTGGAGATCGGCGTATATCCATATAACAGAGAGAACAGGGCAGAGACAATACACTTGGTTTTTCAAATTCAAAGTCTGATTTTGATGCTGTAAAAATTCAATATTAGAAATTCGTATTCAAACTGATGGCACAGAAAAACTTCCATAAAAGACAGATAACGCCTTATTCAGAGGCTGTATTGTCTCTGCCCTGTTCTCTCCCGTTATATGGATATACGCCGATCTCAGTGATCTAAATATCTTCTGAAGGACGCCGACTTTCACCAAACTGTTACGCCAGAAATAAGGTTTTAAAAAAAAAACTTCCTCTTTAAAAGCAGAAATGAACACTATCTTAGTTTTCCTTCTGTGAATCCAACTCCAGCTAATCTTTCTCTTGGAGTTCCATTTTGCAGTATAAAAAAACCCGAGCTTCTCCTTTAACGCTGAGCTCTTTATCAGTAATGAAATGAAGAATTGTTCTTTAGTGCAAAGAGATATAAAAGCAAACGCTTTTGGACAGAATATAAACGTTGTTTTATTGTTGCTGAAAGAAGACATACGCATGTACAACACTGTTTTCAGTTAATAACCGACGAAACATCTCATCACTTTGATGTCCGCAGAGCAATATTTACATTTCATCTTTGTTCTTTTTCAGGACAAAGAAATAAAACTATTGCTTATGAAGACACAGAATGATTTCAGTCAGAAGGATTTTGAGAAATTCAGGTGGTTGCTGCAGTTCACATTCTTCCAAAGGGGTATCCAGCAAATCCCGAAGTACCGACTGGAGCAGGCAGAGACGCCTGAAGGGCTGGCCGAGCTGCTGGTGGAGACGCTGGGCGCGCGGTGTGTGGAGGTGGCCAGGGAGGTTCTCCTGGACATGAACAGGGCCGATCTGGTGAAATTACTGCCCGAGACCAGCTCCACGCCCAAAGGTAACAGCAGAATGTGTCACCACATTCAGATGAGCGACTCACCAAAGTTATAAAGCACAACACCGGCCAGAGAACTGGAATTCAGTCCGCTGCAGCCGAGCTGTTTTTCATCTGCACTGACGCAGAATATTCCACTTCTCAGTCCTGAAAATTGTGTATATCGATACTGTTTAACATAATAATCAGAGTCACAGACTGATGCAGAATTATTTTCTTCCATGTTTTGTATAATTCAAAAGAAACTGAAGGATTTTTGTTTAATTCTTTGATCTTCTGTGTTTTGCCTCCTCAGATCGGTCTTCATGGTTGAAACCAGTAAGTTCACATGAAACAGACGAACCACAACAAAGCTTCTCTTTTATGTTTACAGTACTGTTCAAACGTCCCGATCAGCCTTATTTCTTTATATTTTATATAAAAACAGGAAGCAGCTGTAGAGATTCACTGAAACATGTTCAAACATGAATATAAACCCAGAATCTGAGGCAGAAACTTTTCTCAACTTTACATTCCAGCCTTTGGTTTCACCTCATTTCCTCCCAAACCGGCTCCTTTGGACCTGAGAATCTTCAACATACAACCATGTGGAAAGTTTTCAGTTCTGAGAATGTTAAAAAACAAGCTAAAAGTTAAAAAACAAACACTTAATTTTCTCAGCATCTAAAATTTATTTTAAACTCAGTATAGTTTCATATAGAGTGTGAAATGTAAAGTGAAACTATATAAAACAGTGTCGTCAGCATAAAGGTGTATTTTTATTTAAATTTCCTCACAAGTCATTTACAGAACTGCACAAAACTCCTGATCCAGATCTAATATCTTTATATTTCTCCATAAAAACAGGAAACAGCTGCAGAGATTCACTGAAACGTGTTCCAACATGAACATAAACCCAGAATCTGAGGCAGAACCAGAGTTAGTTCAGTTCTGAGCACCTTTAAAGTGAATATCTGCAGATGTTTCCATGGTAACAGCTGCAGAGATTCACTGAAACATGTTCCAACATGAACATAAACCCAGAATCTGAGGCAGAACCAGAGTTAGTTCAGTTCTGAGCAGCTTTAAAGTGAATATCTGCAGATGTTTCCATGGTAACAGCTGCAGAGATACACTGAAACATGTTCCAACATGAACATAAACCCAGAATCTGAGGCAGAACCAGAGTTAGTTCAGTTCTGAGCAGCTTTAAAGTGAATATCTGCAGATGTTTCCATGGTAACAGCTGCAGATTTTTTCCTCTTTCTTAAGGACATCACTTTCAGATCCTGTTCATCTGCTGTAGATAGTTCTTTAGGCCTGACACTTCTTCTTCTTTCCTCCACTTGTCCAGTTTCCTCAAATGTTTTAAGGACACACTGCACACCATGCTGAGATATGCCGAGTTTTCAGCTAACAGCTCTTTGGGAATCACCTTGTTGCTGCAGAAATCCTGTTTTCTGTCTGTCACACTGTGTTATCTTTGCTGTTTTTCACACATGCAGCTAAAGAAATGGGAACAAATCTTAATTCCAGTCTAAAACCCACAAAGAGCTTCTAGATTATTCATTTCTGGTGACATAAAACAGTTTAATCATTTCATTTATATTAATTGTTCCATAATTAGTCATTAGATTATATCTTATATTCCTTTTTTAAGCTTTAAATTGAATCTTATTTACTCTTTCTTGGTGTTGAATAACATATAATTCTTATTATTGTCTGTTTTTTTCCTACTTTTAGACGTGATAACGTTCATTTTTGGGGATTAGGATTTTTTTTAATCTGAATTTCATATATTAATTTGACTCTTTTGGTAACTGAAAGCAGTTTTAACGTAAATGTACAAAAAAGTTGAAACTATGAAGCTGTTTTTCACAGATGCAGCTAAAGAAATGGGAACAAATGATGTGTCTCTGTGACAGGCTGCTGGGAACAAAGTGCCTAAAGATCCAGTTTAAAACGGCTTCTTTGCTCAGTTGTCTGTTCTGTGTGGACACAACTCTGGTTTGTACAATGCCACACAAATGGCTGGCTCGAGCCCGACAGGAAGGATTAGTTTGTGAGAATCCATTTGTCTATCGAGGTGAACGAGTCACAAACGCAGCATCAAACACAAAGAATGATCTAAAAGAAACTCCAGAATCAAATCAAACACTGTGATAATTCAGAGAAATGAAGCATCAGCTTTGAGTTTGCATGAAATCAGTCGTCTGCTGTATTCTGCTGATGTTTGACCAAAGTGTGTCTTCTAATCCGTCAGGAAACAAACACAAAACAAGTGATGGCGAACCTCCTGGAAATATTTCAAAGATTCAGTAAAAGGGAGTTTGAAGATTTTAAGAGAGTTCAGCAGAGGTTTGCATGGAGCAGAGGCTTCAAAAGAATCCCAAGATTCAAAACGAAGGTGGCAGACCGGCTCGAACTGGTGGAGCTGATGATGGAGATGTACGGCCAACAGACTGTGGAGGTGACCACGGGGGTTTTACAGGAGATGAACAGGTCTGACCTGGTGGAGATGTTATCAGGCGGCAGCTCAGCATCCAGAGGTACGTTGTGTGGAACATCAAATCAAATTTATTTATATAGCACATTTCATGTACAGAACAGTTCAAAGTGCTTTACATAAAATAAAAGCATTGCATCAGGGAGTGGAAGAAGCATTAAAAATACATAAAAGAATATAAAGAGAAACAAATAAAATCATTTAAATGAATTTAAAAACAAGCAACAGTCCAGATAAGTTCAAAGATATCGTGCAGATTTCATGCATAGACACATGAGAACAGAAATGTCTTTAACCTGGATTTAAAAATGTCTCCATTTGGTGAAAGTTTAATCTCCACTGGCAGTTTGTTCCACTTGTTTGCAGCATAACAGCTAAATGCTGCTTCTCCATGTTTAGTCTGGACTCTGGACTGGATGTTCAAAAGAGGTGAAACGCCGGGCATCATCCTTATCATTTAGTTTCTGTGTGAGGGACCAAGCTTAAGGAAGGACAAAAGTATTAAAAAAATGAGGAATAATTTCAATTTAATAGTTCCAAAAGTTAATAAATCCAAAAAAGTCAAATATGAATAACAATTAAATCATACAAAAAAAAAAAAATTTGGGCCCAACTAAAATGAGGTCAACTAATTGAACACTAACAACACAACCAAAAACTGAGCTCCAAACAAAGAACCAGAGGCTGCTTAATTAGGGACAGAGTGACCCAAACCTGCCCCATGAGGGAGCATAATAAAAGGAAAAAATTACAAAATTAACTACAGCAAGATATAAAACAAATAAAGCAAAACTAACTTTAACTTAGCACAAATAATAAGTGAATGTTAAAGTGACAAAATTAAGGAACTAAGGCCAAATTTAACAAATAAAGCCCCCCCCCCAGTCTTTTAGAAAGAGTGGTATGTTCCAGGCTTCCTCCTCCAGCTGATCTTAATTTGCAGCACCTCAAAGCAGAAGTGTAAGTGAATCACTCAAAAAATTATCTAAAATGCAAATATAGAATAAATACTAACACGATGTGGTGGTGGGAAGAGCATCCACCACATTCTGATTAACATCAAAGTTAGAGGAGACGTCCGTGGTCCTCAGAGGATGATTCAGTTGTGCGTAGAACTTTCTACTAACGCTGCCCCCTCGTTTAATGCAGCAATTATGTCTTTTAATGTGAGGCAGCCATCAGTTTTCCAATCGGATCCCCTCCAAAATAAAGTGTTGGATTATGTAGCTATATATAGAAGGTGAGTAACTACATTTAGGGTTGTTACTTTAACCCTTTGTGCGGTCTTAAAGCGATACTCCGGAGTAGATTCACCCTGGGGTCATTTGAACCGTGATATCCAGCCAAGTAGCCCACCCGCAGTTTTTTCGATATTGGCCGAACATCAGCTGAGTTACTGAGTTATCCCGAATAGCTTTGTACAAGGGTTAATGGATCCTGGCAGTATCTCCAAAATTACCACACTAAAATCACATGCCATGACACCAAACTTCTACAGTAGTACAAATATGGTCTGTACTCACCAAACGATGCATTTGGAAGTTTGAAAATAGTCCAGGAGTTTATTATTATCAACACAAGCCTGATAGCTTCTCTGCTGCTAAAGCTGCGTCAACGTCACTTCCTTGATCTGGGAGCTTCAAAGTAAGATGAGGGTTGATCTACTACTGTAGACAACAAAGCAAGGCTGCTCAATTTCTCCATTGATCAAATAATTTCACAACTCTACAACATAAAAATTCATAAAAAAAACATGTAGAATATAGCATATACTTTGTTGTCTACAGTAGTAGATCAACCCTCATCTTACTTTGAAGCTCCCAGCTCTCTGAAGTGACGTTGACGCAGCTTTAGCAGCAGAAAAGCTATTAGGCTTGTGTTGATAATAATAAACTCTTTTCGACGCAGCTTTTCTGCTGCTAAAGCTAAGTCGACGTCACTTCAGGGAGCTGGGAGCTTCAAAGTAAGATGAGGGTTGATCTACTACTGTAGACAACAAAGTATATGCTATATTCTACATGTTTTTTTTATGAATTTTTATGTTGTAGAGTTGTGAAATTATTTTATCAATGGAGAAACTGAGCAGCCTTGCTTTGTTGTCTACAGTAGTAGATCAACCCTCATCTTACTTTGAAACTCCCATTTCCCAGAAGTGACGTTGACGCAGCTTTAGCAGCAGAGAAGCTATCAGGCTTGTGTTGATAATAATAAACTCCTGGACTATGTACAAACTTCCAAATGCATCGTTTTGTGAGTACAGACCATATTTGTACTACTGTAGAAGTTTGGTGTCATGGCATGTGATTTTAGTGTGGTAATTTTGGAGATACTGCCAGGATCCATTAACCCTTGTACAAAGCTATTCGGGATAACTCAGTAACTCAGCTGATGTTCAGCCAATATCGAAAAAACTGCGGGTGGGCTACTTGGCTGGATGTCACGGTTCAAATGACCCCAGGGTGAATCTACTCCGGAGTATCACTTTAACATTGTGTTTACTCTCCTTGTCCTACGGGGCAAAAATGACCCACCCTACCAAAGCCCCAAAATAAAGCAACTTAACTCAATTTTAAATCCAAAATCTATTTTGTGTGATGAAACCACCTGTTATTCATCTATTCAACTCAATTCAATAAATTTTTTATCATGTTTTGAATTGATTACATGTATCATGTAAAATAACGAGTTAATTTACCGATGGTTTTCAAGGCCACTTTTTCTCCCCAGTACGCCCCTGTTTATATGTGTTTATATTAGTTTATATATGTTTATATGTGTTTATATGTGTTCTTTCATCGAAAACTGAATAAAGTAGCCTATGAATCAAACATGGAATGTGGAGCGTTTGTGAAAATGCTCAAAGCAATTCCCGCTGGTGTGACGAGCATTTCATTTTCTCAAGATAACGAGTTATTTATCTCGTTATCTTGAGAAAACGGTAACGGCACCTCTGGTGCATCATTCGGTAACCATGGAGACGGCCTGGTCCCCTCAGCTGGTCGCTGAGGTGTAAACGCCTGCTGAGCTGCAGTCCAGCCGGCCGTCTCCTTAAAGGATATGAAAGTTATCTCTACAAGACGAACAAACTGCGAACACATAAACACATGTAAACAGGGGCGGGGAGAAAAAGCGGCCTCAAACCATCGGTAAATTAACTCGTTATTTTGAGAAAAAACTATTAAAAAAAAAGTTCATACATACCACGTCCACTCTGGGCTTCCGTAGTTTTGTATGTCAACATCACATTTTAATCAAAGTCTTTATTTCTACAAGGAGCTTCAGGAGGTGTGCTGCCGTTACGTGGATGCTTTACGGTAATTCCTTTAATTCATCCGTTCCACGTGTCACTCACGTGTCCAAAAGAAACTTCTGTTCAAACTTCACCGCAGCAGGACTCCGGTGGCTGGACTAAAGTTGAACCTGAGGTGAAGCGCGCTGATCCATACGAGGCTCCGACTTACAGGTAAAAATAACATCCTAAATACTGCAAACTGGAACTCCAAGAGAAAGATTAGCTGGAGTTGGATTCACAGAAGGAAAACTAAGATATTTGTAGGAGCTATTTGTAAAGTTAGTTTTTGTTTTTTGGTTCTAGTTGTAAATTTAATTTGCTAATTATGAGTAACTTTATTTGATTAATTTCAGTGCTTTTTTTAGATTAGATCTTTTTGCTAATATTCCTTGTTAGTTATTTGTTTAGAATATTTTTGGTAATTGGGTCTCACTGGGCACCAGGGGTCCGTTTCACGTAGCAGGTTCAACCAACTCTGAGTCTATTCCTGATCTCTGAGTTGATCTACTCTGAGATAGAAAACTCTGAGTTTTCGGTTCCAGAAACACTGATTTGAGTGAGGTTAATCAACTCTGAGTAAGTTCACCTTGAGTTTAGCGCGTGCACCACAACTTTAAAAAGCCAGCATCAATGGAGCCCCGATTCGACGAGTCACCTTGGCAACGGGGAAGAGGAGGGGCTACGTTTTTCACCAACCTCGAATTGGAAATCTTAATGCGCTCATACGGCGAGTTTCAATACGTTTTTAGAAATAAGTGCAACACCGCTGCAGCAGCAAAAGTGTAAGTTTAAATGTAGTCCTTTGCAATCACAATAATATTACAGGGAAACTGCTTGAATGGTAGCCCATTCATTTATTTCATTTAGGTGCAATCCCGCGGGGGGAGAAGCGCACTTGGCATCAGTTTAAGATGAAATATAAAAACATTGTTCAAACAGGTGAGACCTCGGCATGGAGGTACCTCATTTTGATCATGTTTTACACTGTAAAGTAAATATTAAGTGGCTATTTGACTGTGCAGTTATTTTATTCCCAACATAATGCTGTTTTCACACACATAAACTATGTCTTCTCATCTATATCATCCATCCATCCATTATCTATACCGCTGAATCCGTCAGTCGGGTCGCGGGGGGGCTGGAGCCTATCCCAGCGGTCAATGGGCAAGAGGCGGGGTACACCCTGGACAGGCCGCCAGTCCATCACAGGGCCACATAGAGACAAACGAGACAAACGAGACAAACAACCATACACACTCACAGTCACTCAGAAGGACAATTTAGAGTCATCATCTATATCATGTTCTGTTAAATAATTAAGCCTATTTAAACTAACACAGACTTCTACTGAGCCAACACAAAGAAGGCAGATGCCCGTAAAACGGGTGGTGGCCACCACCTCTAACGGGAGGGCAGTGGCTGAGGGAGTCCACCCCCAAGACACGAGTGCCTTTATAAAATATAATAGGCCTATATATGTCTTTTTTAAGCCTATTCATACAAATATTTATTTGTCTTTTATGTCTTTTTTTTCTTTTGTCCCAACACATTCTGATGGTGCCGCTCAAAAAGATAATTGTCTGTAAATGCAAAAATCTGTGCGCGGTCTGATAACCATCTCCGACGAATATTTATTTCTCTGCGCAGTAAAGCTGCACCTTCATCCACGGGATCGTTGTCTAAAGGACATGTTCGTGAAAAAAGTTGCCTCCTACTGTGCCTGATGGACTTCTAGAAGTAGAAGAACTCGCTCTGCTGACTGAATGAATGAGGAAATCAAATGGCGTGTGTGGCTGAAAGAGGGCGGAGACAGAAAGAAACTCAAGGTTTCTTGAATAAAACCTGGTCCCGACCAGGTTAGGTTCAGAGAGTCTGTTACTACGGTAACTGACCGTGAGGTTAAGTTACCTCTCTTTGTGAAACAGGCTAGAGTTACCCCTCTTTCTCTGGGTTGAGTTACCTCCCTTTGTGAAACGGAAAACTCAGAGTTTCCCTCATTTCAGGGTTAACCTACTCAGAGTTTTTCACTAAACCTGCTACGTGAAACGGACCTCTGGAGTCCCAGCATGCACCTGGGTGGGCCAATGTTTTTTTTACCAGGGAAAAGGAGAGAGCAGCAGGTTTTCTTTGTTCTTTTGCTTGTTTTATTGTTTGGAAATAAATCCTCAGAAAACGCAAGAATTCATTTTGGACATTCATCTTCTTTTGCCTGCGTTAAACCACATCCCCCATGATGCATCAGTGGTCTTTTGATTTTGTTTGGTTTGAATTAGTTTTTTATGGACAAATGGCCACTACAATAGTGTTCATTTCTTATTTTAAAGAGGAAGTTCGGTTTTTTAAACCTTATTTCTGGCATAAAACCCGTTCATCTTCTCACCGATAACAGTTCGGTGAAAGTCGGCGTCCTTCGGAACATATTTAGATCACTGGAGATCGGCGTACAGTGAACCCTCGCTATAACGCGGTTCACCTTTCACGGTCTCGCTGCTTCACGGATTTGCATCGTGCATTGTGTTCTGCATTCTGATTGGCTAAACAGTCTCTCCGCTTCTTCTCTACCTGTGTGTCAATAACGTTGCGGTTTAATATGTACACGTACGTAAAACAGCTTGCCAAATTTAAGTTTATGAACATCTTCTTACCCCCTGCTGCGTCCTGTGAGCAGAGTTCCAGCCTCGTTTTGGTGTTGACGAAGGTAGTCCGGCTAGTTGGCTGGGGTTTAAAAAATAAAGCGTTTTGCTTCTCAAAACAATATGCGTTCAACAGAATAATACATTTGCATCACAAAATGGTTCTCCAGGAAAAAGTCAGACCTCACAATCTCTTGGCCCTATTTTCTCTCCCTTCGTATCACTGCCTGCTGTGCAGACCGAGCAGCAAACACCGTAACAGGCGCGGCTGTCGGCAGGCGGCAGCAGGCAGTGATACGAAGGGAGAGAAAATAGGGCCAAGCGATTGTGAGGTCTGACTTTTTCCTGGAGAACGATTTTGTGATGCAAATGTATTACTCTTTTGAACGCATATTGTTTTGAGAAGCAAAACGCTTTATTTTTTAAACCCCAGCCAACTAGCCGGACTACCTTCATCAACACCAAAACGAGGCTGGAACTCTGCTCACAGGACGCAGCAGGGGGTAAGAAGATGTTCAGAAATGATGTTGCTGATATGTGATGTTACACAGCTTCATGTCAAAAGAGGCGAACTATCCCTTTAAGACCAATGAATGAATGAACGCGTACTATTGCACTGTTAGCTCAGAGCTGCCGTGTTGTTGTTATCCGGGGCTATCGGGGGGCTTATAGGAAGCTTTCTACACCCGGGTCAGTGGGATGACGCCATCGACATGACGCTGCAGCACAGCTCATTCACTCCGTCTTTATGCAGGCCGTGATCTTTTCCCACATGTTGTGCTGTTTTACAAGATGATTTCAAGCAAACAGGACGGCTCTGAAACCAATACAGAACCTTTAATCTGTTAGTTATCATCACTAGGTGCGTTTATATGGACACGTTTAATCTGATTAAATGCACGTTTAAACCGATTACACGTGTAAAGAGATTAAATATGCGTCATGTAAACAGTCAAATAATCTCCTTAAATATAAACGGGTTAAATATTTAAGCCGATTACAATAGGTGGTTTGGACCGTTCATATAATCCGATTGAAGGAGGAAATTCCCCATATATACAGGCGCACCTGGATAAACCGTTTATTAGAACACGTTTCATATTACTGCGCAAGTGTAAGGGCGTGCGAGATAACGTTAATAAAGACTGTGTAGTTCTAGTTAAACGGCAGATAACGGAAGATATCGAAGTTAAAATGACGGCGACGGTGAAGAAGAACAAAAATTGGTCGGGGGAGGAAACGGTGGTTTTATTGAAAACGTTGCAAGAGCAAAATATCATGTCAAAACTGGACGGGAGGAAGATGAGGAACTCGGAAATCTTTAATGATGTCCACACAGCCTTGAAAGAGGCAGGGTTTGACCGGTCCGTTGACCAAATTAAGTCAAGATGGAAGCCCTGAAGGCCGCCTACTCCAATGCCAAAAGGCAAAATGGTAAAAGCGGATCAAGCCCGGCCAATTTCGCGTACCAGACGGAAATGGACGACATACTGGGAGGCAGACTCCTTTCGGACGTCAGCCATGGTGTCAATGTCGGATTTGAGGAGGAGATAAATGTTACTAGTAAGTAGCCAAAGATCTTTTTTCTATGTGTGTAGCACAGAGGCGGCGCTACAGGGTTGCTTGCAGTTGCTATAGCAACCCCAAGAAATTACTCAGCAACCCTAAAGCAACCCCAGACTTTTTGTCAAAACGACCTATTTAAAACAATAATCCACGCTTTGCTTGACATTTTAGTAAAACGGCATTGAACACGTCCAAATAAACCTCTGGCCGATTGGCATAAGAGACGGCATTTTCACAGCAATGAATGAGATGGCCAGGTATGCCTGTCAGTGGTGCGTGTGTGCGTGTGTGCTTGCGTGCGCGGACTGGGGCTGTCCTGCCCCTTGGCCTTCTATGCAGTTTTTTTTTAAAGAAAAAAAAACAGAGCACCTCATTTTTTCATGTAACACAAAGCAAAGAAACAGCTCAGACATACTGCAACATTTGTTAAAACATCGTCCTATCGGATTAAATTGCTGTAACAATTGCTGTAAACTCGGAAGAAATTTAATCTCTTTATTTGTGGCTCATGTATACAGTTCGGTCGAATTCTAATAAACCGATTACATGTAATCTCTTTAAACGAAACGTGTCCATATAAACGCACCTACTGCCTTGTTTTTAGGACGTTACACCCCCCTCTGAGTGAGTTTGTAAAGCAGAAGGACAGCAGTGGAAGCGCAGGGGAGAGCAGAGACAATAAGAAACTTAAGGGAGAGCACCGGTTATCCAACTTTTAAAACCAAACTTAAGAGATGGATTCATCTTAACCAAACCAAACCCATGAATAACAAGCCATATCATTAGCACCGCTCTCAGACTACAGTGTACGTTTGGAAATGTATTCTTTTTGTACTGTACAGCTCGGATCGGCCGCTGTTCTGCTGACCTTACAAGAGATACCAACTTACATTATAAATTTAAACTGAAAAGTGGATTCATGTGCATGAATTGAAAATAACTGAATAAGATTTAAGAATGGAAAAAAAACTCCCATTTCAGCCTTCAGTCTGACGTGGGACACTTTGAGTGCAGCATCTCTGGTTTGCGCTGGGTCTGCAAGGAAAAGGTTGGCTTCAGGTACCAGTTCGGCTCTTGGGACGGACACATGGAGCGAATGGAAAGCAGACGATACTCACCTGCAGGTCCTCTGATGGACGTCACAGTCACTGCTGGGAGGTTAGACGAGGTGCACCTGCCCCACTGGATCTGCATCGGTAGGAAACTCATTCCTTTTACATTCCTAACGGTTAAACAGATGCTGGCCTGTTGTTCTAAATAACTGCGCTGGTGTATTTTTTGTGCAGATGACATCCCAAAGTTACTGGATAATTTTGCAGTGCTGCACATAAATGACTGCGGAGAAGTCCTGGAAAAAGTCTCCGAGGTCACACCGACGCACGTCAAACTAGCCGAGCCCAGTTTCACTTCGTTGGCAGCCGTGATAAATTCCATCTTTCGTGTGAAAATCAACTGTAACATGTTGATATATTACCAACCCAACGAGCAGTTCCTCAAACTCCGCGTCTACCTGATCCCACATGATGCTGCTCTTCAACAGGTGACTGTTTGTTTGTTTGTTTGTTTATTTTTTAAACGGTGTCATACACCAAAAAGGTGCCCAGCCCGTATGGGCTTACAAGACACACCACAAGCAACAAAAAGCAATAGTCAAAAGGACATCTTCATAATTGATAATCCAGCGTATACAGTCCTCAGTAAACAACAACCCCACTCAAACATAAAGCGCGCTCCTGCGCTGTTGGTAAGCTTCCAACACATATTGGGCTAAATAAAACACCTTCTCGCTAAACAAATATGTAAGTCTGCACTCATCGGACATAGAAAATAAATCATGACATTCCAAGGTCAATTTAAGGAAGAGCTTAAGTCTAACTTCATGGTAAAAAGGACAGTAAAACACAAAATGCTTCTCATTTTCCACCTCATTTAAGTCACACAGGTGACACTTTCTGTTCTCCTCTGGGATTGCATGGAAACGTCCAGTTTCAACCGCCAGAGGCCAGATACCACTTCACTTCTCAATTGGGCACAAACAGAGCTCTGCGCTCTGGTAAGGTTCAGGGTGACATAGTGCTCTGGTTGGTAGACAGACTTTATCAAACAATACATTCTAAGTTTAGGTTTGTACAGAATTTCTTCTGCCCAATTTTGTTTATAGTTTTCAAATAATATTATCTTAATTTGTTTAACACTACAGGATAATTTATTTCTATATATGTATTGGACTGAATGTCCGATCCGAAGTTATGTTTGTAGAGACTGATGAACAGAAACATGTTCGGTCCAGCACTAAAGTCCTGATCCAGCCCTCATTTCTTTAGGACTTAATCTTTTAAAGTGTTCTCCAGCTTTCTGAAGGTCGTTGCTGCTGTTTCACTCACAGTTAGGGTTGCCAACTCCTTGAAAAAAAAATAAGGGACACCTCATTGGCAGGAACGGCCGACCCGTTTGCCTTCACCCTTCCTGGCGTGGTGATTTTATTTTTTATTTTTTTATTTTTTTTGGCTCTTTTTTTTGTAAGTGAAATGATTTTTTAACTATTTGACTCGAACCTGAATTGAATTAAATGTATATTTTTGAGTGATATAAACACATGGAAAATAAATGTTTAACCAGAAATGTACTTTATTACAAAATGACAAAATAAACTGAATAAAATAAATATCTTTCTTAAACAGAAATCTGTCTTAAACTTAAAGGTAGGGTAGGAGATCCTGGATTTTGAGTCCAGCGAAGCTGCGTTTTGAAAATACACCGGTAAAAAGTCCCAACCCTTTTCTTCACTTTCCCCCTGAAGCCACGCCTCTAGAGTACATGAACGCGCACGAGCACGAAGGTGCACGAGCGCTGTTCTGACAGCAAGCATCGATCGTTGCCGTATTTAGTATTTAGTATATGCTAACTATACGTTTAATAATGCTAGGTGCTAGCCAAGCTGGCTCTAGTTTAGCTTCCTGCCAAGCTTCTGGACGCGTAATTCGTTCACGGAGCAGGGTACGCACACAGGGGGAAGGAGGGGGAGGGAGGAGCAGATTGCAGTTTGATAGACGGCATCAGTATCCAATCATTGTGAACGGTCCGTTCAGTATGATTGGATAGTGCTTTTCCTAGATTGTACTTTTCATATTTGTGTCAAAACTTTTAATTAATTGGTTGCAATGGGGGTGAGAAGAGTATTTCAAGCAATATGTAAAAAAATGTTCCAGAAAAAGATCCCCTACCCCGCCTTTAATGCACAACTCAACTCAATGAATATATTATCGCGCACCTTTTCCACCCAGGTGTTTACCTTCTCCCATTCCTCTCTAGCCTGGCTGACACGTCCACATCTCGATGAGATGGTGGTCTGGGAACTAGGTGTGCATTTTCTCGTATTTGAGGCGTGGTTTACGAATGCCTAGAGCCGTTTATTGGGCGCTACGAATGTCTATCAAACGGCGTCTGGTTCTTCCCATGCTGCTTTGCGAGCGATTCATAGCCAATTGTATCACTTATACCAGATGACGTATGTAGAGCGACAGAAATTTGACGGCAAATACATCCTTCTTGGCAATGAAATCTTTCAAGCCAAACGTTGCTCTTTTTTAAAAGTAAACTTGCGTTCTAAGCTACTTAAAACACTTTCTAAGGCTGCATCGAACGGTAACGTTGTGTCTGCTGCCATGTTGGATTAACACTCTACAAGCTTCGGTGTCGCGCATAGACATCGTCATCGTCTTGCTGCCCCCCCCGTTCTGTGATTGGTTCCCTAACTCAGGCAAAAATAAGGGCGGTGGTTTCCTGGCTGCCTTTGCCGTGTGAATGAAGTCGCGCGCAAAGCAGCATGGGAATTCCCAGGCTAATTCCTCTCTGTATTTTTGCAGTCTTTTTTTTTTTTTTTCTCGGAGGAGTACCGTCTGCGTCTGCGTCTGTGTCGCGGTCACCCGTGCTGCTTTGTTGTCTTCCGCTATCTTCTTCGCAGCTAGGCAACCTCGACCAATGAGATGAGCGGGATTCCGTATTGTCGTACTCCGTCATGAATGTGCTGTCAGCTCATTGGTCACAGAGCAAGTTTACCTTCCATTTTAGTATAAAGCGCCGTGTTATTCATTTATTCCACTGACATTTTATGGACTATTTTTGATCCTCACGATAATACGGGACAAAGTGCGTCCCTTTTTCTGCTCAATACGGGACGCGTACATTTGTTTCTAAATACGGGATGATTCCGTTTTTCAAGGGACGGTTGGCAACCCTACTCACAGTCCACACAGAACAGACAACTGAGCAAAGAAGCCGTTTTAAAGTGGATCTTTAGGCACTTTGTTCCCAGCAGCCTGTCACAGTTAACTGTTCCCTTCTACATTTCTTCATTTTCATAACTCTCAGACTTTATAAAGTAAATATGATGAATGTGAGTTATTTGCTCATGAAGTTAACTTCTGGTCCAACACATCCTGCATGTTTGCACCAAGGTTGCTGCTCACTTCTATGCTCTGTAGAGACTGTGGAACCAGGTTTGCACTGATGTTTTGTTCCACGTTTACAGAAAGTACACGAGGAAGAATCATCCAGTGGATACGAAGTCATCAAAAAGCCCCGCCCAGACACGCCCCTGAGGATTCACCAAGGCTTCACCCTCACAGCTTCCATGGACGCAGCGAGGATTCAACCAGAGGTACAGCACTCTTTCAGATGGCCAGATGTTTTCCAGATGTTTGTACATTCAGAAGGATCAGCATGACTTTCATTCATAAACAAATGTCATACTTTAAGAAAGTATTTGTGGATGTGACTGGTTATTTTGATGCATTTTCCTCTGCTTCTGTGGTCTGATTCAGACAGACTGACACAATCAATAACTTTTTATGTCACATTTCTTCTCAGAAATTAACTCTCAGGTATGACAGCCAAGACCCAAACTTCTTTGAAGTGTTCATCGAGCGTCCGTACCAAAACTTTGACCTTGGGCTCTACGTCTACTCAAAAAGGGACAAACCCGTTTGGAGCTGTGAGATTCGAAAAGGTGAAAGAAATAAGAGAAATAAGTTGACCTTAAATCTCCTTTAACATCTCAGAAACATCAGCAGAATTAAAGGTTTCCTCTCCCAAACAGACCAGGAGAAACTCATCCATGCATTCATCTCCAGTATTTAGCTGTTAGCTGTTAGCATTTAGCTGTTATGCTGCCAACAAGTGGAACAAACTGCCAGTGGAGATTAAACTTTCACCAAATGGAGACATTTTTAAATCCAGGTTGAAAACATTTCTATGCATGAAATATTTATAATAATTGAAATAATTATCTGGACTGTTGCTTATTTTTAAAATCATATAAATTACTTTATTTGTTTCTCTTTATGTTCTTTTATGTATTTTTAATGCTTCTTACACTCCCTGCTGCAAAAGTTGCAAATAAGGTTTGGCAGCAGCGGATCTTTAGCTCAGTCACAGCTGGCAATGATTCCTTCAATGCACTGGAAAAAATCAAAGTCTGACCAAGTATATTTGTCTCATTTCTAGTCAAAATATCTCATTACACTTAATATCAGACACAACTGCCTAACAAGTTCTATTTCAGCCAGATATAGGGACTTGTTTGAAGACAATACATCTGGAATATCTTGTTAAATGAAAAAGTCTTGAAAACAAATTGTTTTGAGTCACATATCATATGAAACAAGCTTTTTTTTTACATTTGAAGAGGTTTTTAAGCTAATTTCAAGATCACTTTTATCTCAAAAGTCCTAAATATCACATTTTATTTCAAGAAATCTGGACAAGCCGAATTTCACTAGTTCCATTGGCAGATTTTTTTGCTTATTTCAAGCAAAAACGTCTTTTATTTGTTGTTTTTTTAACTTATTTTTGGAGGGGCATTTTTTTCAGTGTGATTCTGAAGGTTGAACTGTTTGAAAGGCTTTAATTGTCCCTTTTAGAATCATTTCTTTAAGTATCCTAAATGAAAAGCATCTAATTTTGTGTCCTGGTTCTGAGGTAATAAGCTAATAAGCTGAAACCCAGCGCGTCCACCATGGTCCTTATTTCTTTTCAAGGTTTCAAAGCTCTGATTTAAACCCGGTGAACTACAAATATAAAAACTACATTTTTATCTTCTCTCTGTTTTATTTCAGTTGACCATCCGAAATCTGGTGCTGTCGAAGGTAAGATGCTGCAGAAAGAAGAGCATTTACACAAACTTTCTGCTGTAATCTCACTATAACTGCAAATCTGCTGATGTTGATAACTGTGTGATCCTAAAAACAAAGCTTCCAAAGTGTCATTCAGCCAGGCTCCATATGTGTTTTCCCTTAGATAATCAACCTTTTGGCCCTTTGCACCTCTGAGTGCTGGGACTAATCTTAAAGATGGCCTCAGGCAGACCAGAAACAGAACTAACCCATCAGAATCTTTTTCTGGACACATAAACACAGTTTGGTTAAAAGATATTGGTCAGGGTCTCTGACCCCCTCGCTGTCTTTTTTAAAAAGAAAGTTGGAGTAAATTGGAGTTTGGGCGGGTGAAATGTGGCCTGCCACACTGACCGTCTCACTGGATGAAAAGGAGGAGAAACTGTGGGCATGAAAGTCATTAAAAACAAACATTTTCTGAATGTTTTACAGGCTCAAAACCAGAGATACTCACTATTTTTTTCCACAAGAGCCACTTTTAAATTTACATACTAAAGTCCCCTTTTGCAAATATGCATTTCTACATATAAAACATCCCACAAAAAAAGAACCAGCACAGCCAATACATTTTCCATTCAGACCACATTTACTGGTTTAATACTGGGATGAGCAGAAGCTGCACTGCGGTCAATGTGAGGTGGTTTAAGCGGGCTGCGTTGCCAGGTTTAACAAAGCCCCCTTTAGGAAACACCATTAAGCCTTAATTAATACTTAATAAAAATACTTAATACTACAAAAACACAAACTTAATAAGAAATGCCTAATACTGTGCAGTATTCGCTGTGTGTTATTTGAATAAAATGTATTGTTATTGTTACCATATTGTTATGAGCTGCTATGCGAGTGCAAGCCGCGTAATGAGGATCTCTGAGTTAGACCAAAGAGCTCGAATTAGCTGTTAGGATCACCTGAAACCTGACTGAGAACCAGAGTTCATGACGTCGTTGCACTCTAGTCTGAACAATCAGCCCAAAATCTCATCACCATGATGCCTGAGCTACAGAGCTGGGGGGGGGTTAACTTGCTTTTATGGGGGTTTTATGTGCTTTTATGGGGTTTTAACTTGCTTTTATGGGGGTTTAACTTGCTTTTATGGGGGTTAACTTGCTTTTATGGGGGTTTTATGTGCTTTTATGGGGTTTTAACTTGCTTTTATGGGGGGTTAACTTGCTTTTATGGGGGTTTTATGGGGTTTTATGGGGTTTTAACTTGCTTTTATGGGGGTTTAACTTGCTTTTATGGGGGTTTTAACTTGCTTTTATGGGGGTTTTAACTTGCTTTTATGGGGGTTTTAACTTGCTTTTATGGGGGTTTAACTTGCTTTTATGGGGGTTTTAACTTGCTTTTATGGGGGTTTAACTTGCTTTTATGGGGGTTTAACTTGCTTTTATGGGGGTTTAACTTGCTTTTATGGGGGTTTTAACTTGCTTTTATGGGGGTTTAACTTGCTTTTAGGGCGGTTTTATGTGCTTTTATGTGCTTTTATAGGGTTTTAACCTTCTTTTATGGGGTTTTAACTTGCTTTTATGGGGTTTTAACTTGCTTTTATGGGTTTTTTTGTGCTTTTATGGTGGTTTTAACTTGCTTTTATGGTGGTTTTAACTTGCTTTTATGGAGGTTTTATGTGCTTTGGGGTTTATTCCGTCACACGAAGCAGTTCTCAAAGAACACATGAAATTTCTTGCAGCTGCAGGATCATCGGGTGGAGCAGCTTGTGGCCCTACGTCAGCTGAGGGTGAGTTAACAGCTTTTAAATCTTTACTTTGTGCAGCAGAATTGGGGTCTGATCAAACTGTACGACCAAGCCATCGACATCTTAATGGTACATTTTAGTCGATCCAGATGTTTGCTTATCGGTTAATATCTCAGCTTTTAGACATTCAGTGATTCAGAAACTGACACCTTGCTTATCCAAGAAGAAGTTGAGCTTGTCACATGTTTCTTGCAGCTGGAGCATCTGGTTTCTGGACCTCAGATGATGGTAAGTTTAACAGGTTTGAACTCTTTCCATAAACCACCACACAAGAATTGGGGAAAGTCTCAGCACTTCAAGTCTGAGCCTGATTCTCATCAGCCTTCTGAAACCGGGTCTGTGCTGATAGATGGAACGTATGCACAGCAGAGGGTGTGAAGACAGTTTCAGTCTGAGAACTGCACACACAGCTTAAAAATGACTCGTTTTAACTTCCTAAACACACCAAAAACAGGACGAGTTCACGAGAGGAAGTGTGGAACACAGTGGAGCTAAAGAACACAGATGAGATGAGGTTTTACTGCTGGAGAGAGCTCAGAGACGCATCTATTTTGGCTCCGCCCCTTTCACACGAAGGTTTTGGATGGAGTTTAAGCAGGTTTATTAATGACCATATTTTAAGGAATTTTTAATTATTTTAAAAAATGTTTTATTTTGTTTCTACTGCTTCCCCAGAAAGGATGCTAAATGTTTTGTTTTTTTTATAATAAACTTGCTTATTCTTTTTGCTAAATTTTCTATTCATAAATGGAAATTTGCTAATAAAAGGCCATATTTTCCCCATTTTATTAAAGATATAGAACGATATTTTAAATCAATAACAGACTCTACTATTGAAAAGGCTCTAAGGACAATTTCTATATGTACATCTTTGCATGTTTTCATCTGACACCCCTGGTTGAAACCAGTTCATGGAAACATGCCTGATTCTCTAGAAAAACTGCGTTCAAGTATTTAAAACATTACAAGAATATTACTGGGCATGTATTGTTGTAATGTTTTAAATACTTGAACACAGTTTTTCTAGAGAATATAATTGTTTTGTATATGGGATTATTCTCCATCGACTCTTTTGGGCTTTCACATGCGCGAGCCTACAACCAGCCGGTGAGTTACATGCTGTTTATAAAGTTGTTTTGTAACGTCCCCATGCCAGTAATGTGAGAACCATGCATATGGTTTTGATGGTAAGGCTTGTGACTTTATTGTCGGATGGGTTATAAAGTGGTGTGACGTTTCTGCAGTGTGCAAGTTGTTGTTTTACGTGGAAGGGTTAGCGCTTGCCCCTTAGCCACCACGTATTAGCCTCGCTTGACATGCTGTGCGGACAGCGCGATCTCCACACAGGGAGCGCAGATACGCACCTCTCTGTGTCATACTATCATTATTTGACAACCTCTAGCAATGGAAACACGCTTCAAATGCCCCGGAGTTCCCCTTTAAAGACAGCAGAATTACCCCAAAGACTCAATTACAGGAAATCCAACACACACATTTTTGTTTCTAACAGTTACTGGTTGGATTGAATGTTTTGGCATCTCTGAAGAGTCATTCCTTTGCTTTTTCCTCAGATGAACACTTTGTGGACAAACACATGGAGGACTTGATCCAGAGAGTGAGCGCCACCGGACCCATTTTAGATGCTCTCTTGAGGAATAAAGTTATCCAACCGGAAACTTATGAAACAATAAGAGCCCTGCCCACCTCTCAGGGTCAGATACGGGAGCTCTTCTGTGGCCCTCTGAGAGCAGGCGAAGCCTGCAAAGACATCTTCCTCTCAGTCCTTCGGGAGAAAGAACCGCTTCTCATGGCCGACCTCAACAGAAGGAAGTGAACGTTGAGGTTCTATTCACTTTCATTACATTAGCAACACTGAAATGCTTTTAATAATTCGTCTTTTTTCTGAAAGAAAATCTTTCTAAAGTGTTGTTTTACAGCATTTTTGCTTTGTTGTGCCAGAAGACACAAACGATGAGACTATTATCACGTAATTCATCGATTATATTCAGTTTTTTTATGATAAATATCAAATAAGTAAGTCTGTTTTTAGTCCTACTGTTTTATACAAGCTGCGTAAAATGTAAATAAAAGGAAAAACTGTTTTTAGCAAATGATTTGGTAGTAATGCCACAGTAATGCATACGACACATAATTCTACATCACCTGGGGATTCTAATTCCTTACACTGGAAAAAAATCAAAGTCTTACCGAGTATATTTGTCTCATTTCTAGTCCAAATATCTCATTACACTTAATATAAGACACAACTGCCTAACTAGTACTATTTCAGCCAGATATAGGGACTTGTTTGAAGACAATACATCTGGAATATCTTGTTAAATGAAAAAGTCTTGAAAACGAATTGTTTTGAGCCACATATCACATGAAACAAGCTTTTTTTTTCATTTGAAGAGGTTTTTAAGCTAATTAAAGATCACTTTTAACTCAAAAGTCCTAAATATCACATTTTATTTCAAGAAATCTTGACAAGCCGATTTTCACTAGTTCCATTGGTAGATTTTTTTGCTTATTTCAAGCAAAAACGTCTTTTATTTGTTGTTTTTCTTACTTATTTTTGGAAGGGCATTTTTTCCAGTGTACAAAGACTCGTTAACAACTGGATGATCCAGAGTTTCCTTCAGTTAAACAGAGACCAACAGAGCTCATCGTCTTTGGAGCCAAAGAAGAAACGTTAAGAATCTGAGCTCCGCGTCGGTCTGTGATGTTAAAAACCACAAACCGGGCCAGAGATCTGGGTGTTATCATGGACTCAGACCTGAACTCCAACAGCCATATCAGGTCAAACATGGAGAAGCTGCTTTCAGTCTTTATGGAACAAATATCTGGACCAAACTTCCACATAACTGCAGGTCTGCGTCAGCTCTTCTTTAAAATCAAACCTTAAGACTTTCCTCTTCACCGCTGCATTTAATTAACTGATTCATCTGAACTGAAGGACTTTTGTTAACAGCTTTCCCTGCACTGTACCTCTCTCTCAGGAAATTGAGTCTGGAATGCTTTTATGTTCTGTGCAAAGCACTGAATCACTTGTTTGGTTTTTGTATTTCTTTCATATTTTATAGAAAAGTTTTTAAAAAAAAAACATGAACGTTTAAACATTTAAACGTGAGGCTGTGATTCAGGCTGTACAGCTTTCGGTCGTTAGGTGGCGGTGTTGCAAGCAGCCGTTAAGCACGAAGAAGAGGAAGCTGTTAATCCACAAACAGACGGCAGAGGGCGCTGACCAAGCACAGCGGCCGGTCGGAAGGTGGCGGTATTTAAGCACGAAGAAGAGGAAGTGATGAATTTTTATATGTTTCTATACGTTTCTTTGTACATTTATACTTTATATATATATTTTTTTCTTCCCCTGGCTAAACAGTTTTGTTATGTATTGTTAATAAAGTTTAAAAAATAAAATAAATACATTTAAAAAACGAAGAAGAGAAAGCTGTCGTTCCACGAACAGACGGCAAAAGGGTAAGTGATGGAGTATCAGTATATACTGGAGAAATGATTGCGGTACTTTTAGCAGTTCAATGGATAGAAGAGGTTAAACCATTAAAGTCAATTATATGTTCAGATTCAAGTTCTTCATTAGTTAGTATTCAAAATAGTAAGTCAGAAAGTAGACCAGATGTATTAATAGAAATAGAACAAACACTATATAGAATTAATATGATGGGGCTTATAGTTCATTTTATATGGGTACCAGCGCATTATGGAGTTGAGGGAAATGAAATGGCAGATAGAATGGCAAAACAGAGTGTAAAACGAGTAATGATTGATATTAATGTAAGACTGAGTGTAAAAGAGGTAAAGGGTATTATAAAACAAAAAATGGAAGAGAGATGGCAAAAGTTATGGGAGGAAGAAAGAAAAGGACGTTGGTTGTTTAAAATACAAAGGAAAATAGGGAAAATGAGAAGAACAGAAAGAAGTAGGAGAGAGGAGATCATTATAACAAGACTTAGAATTGGACATAATGGATTAAATAAAAACTTATATATGATAGGAAAACATCAATCAGGGAAATGTGAGTGTGGGGAAGATGAGACAATAGAACATGTTATGATATATTGTAGGAATTATCAGGTTCAGAGAAATAATTTAATTAGAAAGCTTAGTAGGATGAAAATGAAATTAGATATAGTAGATTTATTGCAAAAAGAATCAGGAAACAGATGTTATCAGGTAATTTTTTATTATTTAAAACGGTGTAGGTTATATAATAGAATATAGTATAGATAAAGTATATAAATGAGGGTATATGAGTAGGGAGTATGTAAAAGTATAGGCATAAGTAGATATATGGGTGTATAGATGAGTGGTGATGTATAGGTATATATATATATATATATATATATATATATATATATATGTGTGAATATATATATATATATATAAATAAATATATATTGAACGGGTATATATAAATATAGGGATATAGATAAATGTCATGTGATCCACACTCCATATCAGTAGGTGGCGGTAATGCTACTAAAAGTTGTTTGCCAACCGCCAATATAAAATCCGAAAGAGAGAGAGAGAGAGAGACGAACAGACGGCAGAGGGCGCTAACCCAGCTCAGCGGCCGGTATTTACAGGAAGAAGAAGCTGCTACATAACAACAAACCCGGCTCGCCGGTGACCTGGATTCCGGCTGCGGGATTTTTCTGGGTCAGAAAGCATTAAGGAGTGTTCCTGAATGTTCTGGAAACAGGTTTGTGCCGCAGCTTTAACTCAGACTGCTTGGTTAACGGCCTTTAAATGTGTGAAAGCTGGGCTCTCACCTCTGAAGTCTGGGCGTTACTCAACCTGCCGGCCGGAAGTGGATCAGACACCCTGAACAGTTATTGAACGCCTGTCACCAAGTTAACAAGAACAAACACCGTAAAACGGACTGATTCAGCTGGTTTGAGTTGGTTTCTACCTGCCTTTACATGCACTGCTATTAATTCAACTTAATGCTGAAGTTTAGCTGCTTTGTTTAACAAACCTGTAGTTTTATCAGCTTAATAATCCACCTGTAACTATAGTTAATGCCATATATTTTCCATGAATGCGTCCCTGCACCTACAAACTGTTTAGTTTGACCGCCTGAGTTTTACCTGGAGATTGCGCATCTTTTCTAATGCGCATTATTTTTAGCAGTGAAATAAATTCCATATATTGTGAAAAGTCAAGCGTAACGTACCAGCAGAAAGAAGGAAGTCATAGTGAGGAGAATGTTTCTTTTTCTTTGATGACAGGCAGCATGAAGCCAAGATGTTTTTTATTTTTCCCACTTTGTGGCGTCTCCTTCTCCCAGCACTTAGATTTATCCATTTAGATTTATTTATCCATCAACTCTCTTGATGGATAAATAGCTAGATAAATTATCTATTTTCAACATAACACTAAGTATTAGTCAGTTCATTACTTTAAAGGGACAGTTCGCCTCAAAAGAGGCGAACTATCCCTTTAAAAGCTCAGGGGTTTGCCCTTTCAAATGATTTTTAATATTTTCAGAAGCTGAAGTTTCCCAGAATCCCCTCAG
Organism: Odontesthes bonariensis; assembly: GCF_027942865.1. Taxonomy (NCBI): domain Eukaryota; kingdom Metazoa; phylum Chordata; class Actinopteri; order Atheriniformes; family Atherinopsidae; genus Odontesthes; species Odontesthes bonariensis. The sequence goes on from NC_134510.1 coordinate 39,340,001, forward strand.
CTTCACTTTATTTTCATCGCATCCTGAAATAAACTTCTGTTTTTCAGCTCGCGGCCCAGAGATGAGCTGCACCTTCCACCTCTTGGCGTCCCGCAGCGACCTCCACGCCGGACGTTTCCTGCTCGCCGTGTCCCGACAGTGGCTGGCGGTCCGGTCTCTGGGCTCCGGGCGGCACCTCAGCCGCGGCCTCCAGGAGAGCTACAGACTCCTGCAGCTGCCCGATGACGGCCACAGCAGCCCCGCGCAGGTGAAGGACGCCTACCTGCGCCTCGCCAAGCTGTACCACCCGGACTCCGGGGCGGCCACCGCCGACGCCACGCTGTTCGCCCGGGTTGAAGAGGCGTACCGCGCCGTGCTGGAACACCAGAGCAGAAGCAAGCGGCGTGACGCAGAGAGGGAGGACGAGGACGAGGAGAAGGCCAGAGCGTCCACCCTGCCGCACAGACAGTACCTCAGCTTCGATGGCGTGGGCTCGGGCACGCCCAGCCAGCGGGAGCGCCAGTACCGGCAGGTCCGCGTGGACCGGGCGGCCGAGCAGGTCCTGAGCTACAGGCAGAGGGAGCACGAGCGGGCGGCGGCGGCGGACGGGGCGCTGGTGCAGCGCGACGTGCGCCAGCGCAGCCGCAAGATAAAGATCACGCAGGCGGTGGAGCGGCTGGTGGAGGACCTGATCCAGGAGTCCATGGCCCGCGGAGACTTCCGGAACCTCAGCGGCGCCGGGAAACCGCTCAACAAGTTCCAGCACAATCCGTACGCCGACCCCATGACCCACAACCTGAACCGCATCCTCATCGACAACGGCTACCAGCCGCCCTGGGTGGTCACGCAGCGCGACATCAGAGACGGCGCCGCTGGGGTCCGGGAGCGGCTGCTGGAGGGCCGGGCCCGGCTCGGCGAGCAGATGGGCCCCGCGGAGCAGAACCAGTGGCGCCAGCTGTGCGCGTCGGCCCAGGAGGAGCTGGGGAAGCTCAACAAGATGGTGGACACCTACAACCTCATCGTGCCCATGCTGCACATGCAGATGGTCCACTTCAGTCTGACCCGGGAGGCTGAACGGGCCACCAGGGGGGCCGAGCGGCGCCGGGCGGATCATCGGAGAGCCCAGGAGGAGGAGCGCCAGAGGAGGAAGGAGGAGAAGAAGAGCGCCAACGCTGCCGCCATGAAGGCCAGACCGAGCAAGCAGGGACTCCTGTCCTGGATGCAGAGGTTCCTCCGGTACTGAAACCCAAACCAGGCGCCGGTTCTGCTGCTGGGACTGGCCGGGTTGTCCCGGTCTCCTGGGAGCACACGGAGCCCTCAGTACAGCAGCACCGGAGACGTTTGTGAGCCTTTAAAACGAGTTTCTGACACGTTCTCAGGCCTGAAACTGAAGATTTGTTTAAAAAACAAATCCAGTTGACTAATTTTATTCAGTGAGAATCATCATTACAGACAGATTGTTGGACAGATTGTTTGCATGTAATCAGGCTGTTGGGTGACAGAACAGCATTAAAAAGCTTTTTTTGTGAGACTACAGGAAACTTCTGGCTGCATTAAAAGTTAAACTAAGATTGTCTTCAGAGTCTTTGGCTGTGTTCCAAACTGCATACTTCTCCTACTACTCCTACTAACTTTCTGAGTTAGTATGCAAGTTTGAGTAAGCGAGAAGTTCCCGGATGCATACTAGATTCTCTGAAATGTTGGGTATGCATCATGAGGTTACTACTCATACTCAAACTACCCAAGATGCAACGCAACGTGACGTCGCCGATCATTTCCTGTCAAAACGGCAGTTTCAAGCTAGCTACAACGAGGGTAGGTTCACTTCCTGTTTTCAAAACAAAAGCACCAATTGTATGGTAATGGCTTTCCCTATGATAAAAGGCAACAGGTATTTTATTTTGTGAAAATAACAGGAAGTGCGTTGCTCACTGCGGCTAGCTTTAGTAGCGCTGAATTCGTGGGAACAAAATTGTAAATATATTTACAATATTTTGTCAGGTTTTCAACACGTTGGGGATCTAAACGACTACTTTCTCACCTGAAAATGTTTCAAATGTTGCTAAAGTTTACAGAGTTTAGAGCTTAAGAGAAATCAGCTTCAGGCCGGCTGATTTCGGCTTGGGCAGGAGCGAAATGCATTGTGGGTAAACGCTCTGCATACTATCTGATCGAGTAGTATGCAGTATGTAGTATGCAGTATGTAGTATGCAGTATGAAGTATGTAGTATGCAGTATGTAGTATGAAGTATGAAGTATGTAGTATGCAGTATGCAGTATGCAGTATGTAGTATGCGGTTTGGAACACAGGCTGAATGTCTTACATGTTGGCATCATTGTGTCTCAGTGTAACTCGGCTCCAGCTGCAGGGTTGCAGATGACTTCGGGCTCCTTGCCGCCGGCTCCAGAACCCGCAGCCTCCCTGTGCAGAGCCTCAGCGACGGCCCTGGACGGCACCGCCACCGCTCGCCAGTCGTGGGCGATGTACTGGTGGTACGGATCCTCGGGGCCCTCCAGCTTCTTGGAGCGGATGTAGCTGAGCATGATGCCGAAGGTGAAGAAGCTGAAGGCGCCCACCACCAGGAGGATGTACATGATTCCCTGAGACTGAGCGTGGGCCCTGGCTCCGGCCGCCTGCTGCACGGCCTGCTGGGTAGTGGAGTTCTGAGGGAGAGGCGACAGCACAAGGCCTGTGCTGTTGAGGCAGTGCTGCAGGAAGGAGAGCAGCAGCGACTGCAGCTCGGTGCTGTTGGCGGGGAACATGGCTGCCCTCTGCTGGGCGCTCAGCGAACTGCAA